>NC_087203.1:83384067-83414383 GCF_015104395.2 Macrobrachium nipponense | reverse complement strand
TGAGCTGCGTTCTTTCCCTATGAAGTTTGAGACTTTTTGAAGGCCTCGAAGGAGTCTTTCCTGTGAAGGAAAAGCCCGAAAACCCCGAGAATCCATCTGAATCCCCAGATAAACTAAGTTCTGGCTGGGGATCAACTGAGATTTCTCGAGGTTGACGAGCAATCCAAGAGACTTTATCAGGTCTAATGTCGTGTTCAAGTCCTCCAAACACTGGCTCTCTGACTTGGCTCTTATGAGCCAATCATCCAGGTAAAGGGAGATGATGGTTCCCTTTAGATGAAGCCACCTTGCTACATTCCTCATCAGGCAGGTGAATACCTGAGGAGCTGTAGACAGGCCGAAGCACAAGGCCCTGAACTGGAAGATCTTGTCTTGTATCACAAATCGAAGATACTTCCTCGATGATGGATGAATCGGAACGTGGAAATAAGCATCTTGAAGGTCCAGGGAGACCATCCAGTCTCCAGGACGTAGCGCCGACAGAACCGAGGCAGAAGTCTCCATGGAGAATTTCTTCTTCTCCACGAAGCGGTTCAGTGCACTTACGTCTAGCACCGGCCTCCACCCCCCCGAAGCTTTCGGGACTAAGAAAAGGCGATTGTAAAACCCCGGGGAGTGAGGGTCCTGTACTAGCTCTATTGCTTCCTTGATCCACATTGTTTCCACCATCTGAAGAAGCACTTCTCTCAGAACAGGGTCCTTGTACCTCGCCGACAGTTCCCTCGGTGTCGTAGTTAAGGGAGGGCTGTCCAGGAAAGGGATTAGGTATCCCTTCTCCAGTACTGACAATGTCCAAGGGTCGGCTTCCCTCGAGGTCCAGGCTTCTACAAAATTTAGAAGTCTGGCACCTACAGGTGTTTGGAGGACAGTTGTCCTATTTGGTCTTTTAAAAGGTCGGAAGGAAGACCTTCCTCGCTTCTCCGAAGGCTTCCTTTTCGAAGAGGGTCGAGTAGAGGAAACTCCACGAAAGGGCTGTTGAGGAACTTGTGAATCTTTCTTCGCAACAGTTACAACTGGTCGATTCTTTTTCGCTGACTGAACTAAGAGGTCCTGTGTTGCCTTCTCAGATAGCGAACGAGCAATATCCCTCACTAACTGGGAAGGGAACAGGTGCTCAGACAATGGCGTGTAGAGAAGAGCTGACCTCTGAGTAGGAGAGACAGCTTTAGTAAGGAAAGATCCATACACTGACCTCTTCTTAAAGTACTTTTTCGGAGGGTGGCTAAAAACGAGGTAGTCAGTGAGTTGGCCAGTCCAGTCGGTTGTTTACCCTACAAAGTAAGGTAAACAATCACGGACGATCCATCGTCATCACGCTGCCCGGGTCTTATTCACTCGATATTTAATTGGTGAAACAAGAATACAATTACATATTTAAGCATACCATTCAAATGATTGAAGTTTTGTCAACATAATGTGATATATGAAAGCCCCATACGAACTAAAATAAGCATGTGAAGCTCTTCGTAGAATATGTTTTCAAGGCAGTTTTGAAATCCAACATGGCAGCAGTCGCGTGACTGGCCGTTCTAACCACAGACAATCCACCATCTTTCCCAGCACTCATTTGAACAATGTTAGCATATACGTATATGTAATGTTTATTGATCTTACTCAAGATTGCAGTTGTAATCAGCACAATAAAACAACATTTTGTTACCTATATTAGTGAAAGTATGAAACTTGTTATTCCCGGAGTCATGGTTTGAACTGAATTCATTTTTACCTTGTAATCGGTGGTTTTATCCTTACTGCCATCACAACTGAAACTCCACAGTGCTTATTTGATTGTAATTATACACATTATTGGTCTTAATCCACTCCAAATTGCACTTGAACCAAGTTGCTGTTCCTGGTTCCTAAGCGGTGGAGGTGGGGGGAGAGGGTAGGTGGAGCTTTTTACTCCTGTGTTCGTATCCACTTCTGGATAATGGAGTTTTTGTCTCTTGGTACAAGGCCAAGTGTCATTATTCTTTACGATTAGTGATTCACAATACCCTTATAAATTACGGCACTGGGTGTAATACACTATAGCAAAATCTCGTTCTGATACGAGTGTTTGTTACAGAAATATTGCCAAAAAACGTCCATGCACTGTCTCTGAAACCCATAGTAGGTATGCTGCTTAGTTGTCAATCAAGTTTTCTGTAATCAAGTATTTTTTACAAGCTAGCTATTGTATAAATTTGTATTTTTCTCAATCAAAACATATGCTCCTCAATAATAACTTTCCTCTTTTAACGACTTTCTGATGATTGCAAATTCGGCCCCATTAATTTCTTATGGTGCAAAAACAGACAAGAGGCCCAGGGAGCGAAAGCGATTGCGTCACACTACAGAGGTAATCGGGCAGTAAAACATCTTCATATACCCAAAATGTAAATAATAAAGATATATATCCGCATTACGATTATAATAATTACATGAATAGCTGATAAAAATCTGCATGAATAACTGGTAAACTGTTCTGCAAGAAAGTTGAGTATAGTAATTCATTTACAATTGGTACGAAAGTCAAGATGTTGTGACGTCATAATACAAGACTTAAAAAAACGTTCTAATTCCGAAAAATAATTACTTAGATTTGAGCCAGGAATCGAGTTACTTTTTCAATAACGAATATTTTCAAATTAATCATAATAAATATGTAAAACATTGATGTTTTACTATTTATTTAAATAATTATCTACTGCACACTTCGTTGTCGTCTTCTACCAAAACCATAGTTTCCTTAAAAACGTTGTGGTAAGGGACCGTTTTCCGATTGTTGTGATGAAAGTGCCCCAGCGTCTATGGGTACAAGTGGTGTGAGGATTTATCACAGGAAATGGGAAGTTTGTTGACACAAGGGACTCCGCAAACATCGAGATGGCGTCAATCTTCTAAGTTATTTAATCGTAAGTCAAAATTATTTAATCGTAAGTCAAAATTTCGAAAGCATTTTGGTGAAGTTTGCACTGCGTTGGCCACCCTTTTCATTACCCTCTGTTTAAAGCTTAAAATATGGCCTTAATTTCTAACTTTGGAGAAAATACTTCCTACTTTGAAAGGAGAGTAGAGGTCTTTAGCTCCGTCTCTCACCAACAACAACTCGTGACTGATGACCATCTCCGGTGTCATTATGCTTTATAAGTACTTTTTCGGAGGGTGTCCAGCCGTGATCGTCGGTGAGTTGGTCAGTCCATGCGGTGTTTTACCCTAGCTACCTACCTACTAAGTAAGCACTAGCCTAATACATTTCAACTTCCGTTTGACAACGTTTGTCCACTATTCAGCTAAACCTATGCTAGTCCAAACTGACATGTCTACCGCCTACACCACCGTAGCTTATAATATCCTACCTAGTAAAATACATCACCCGGCAGCCCACGGCTCCTAGATATTAGGTAGTATAGGTAGGTAGTATTGGGTACAAACTACGATCTCCATACCGGTCAACTTGGTTACAGCAATAGCTACGGTAGAATATGAGTTACGCCTGTTTAAAGAATAACCCTCTTACCGATGAGATGACAGCTACTGAAGCAAGCACGCAGCGTTGGGTATAAGTAGTCAAAGACACTTATTTCATCGGATTACCACCATTCGCTCACTGAGCGCTTACTACCTTGTTTTTGTTTTGATTGTTAGAGTTTCTTCCCTGTCGTCATAGCAACAAGTGACACACTCATCATAGAAAACGGGTTTTTGTGTTGGTCCTTTTGCGAGAGACACCATTATATTTGTAATGTAAACACATCTCGCCAATATATATATATCTAGTTCCCGGATTATAACTGAACAAATCACCTATGTGTCTCTACACGTGAGAATATGACTAAGCAATGAAACGCATCCATGCAATTGAGTAAGCGAGCGAGCGGATAGGACGTGTTTTTTGTGTTATTCCGAGTGAAAGTGAAATTACGGACGAAGTTGTTTTACGGACAAAGTTGGTTTAAACTCTGTACCACCCTAATTAATGGGGTTACCTAGTCATTATGGCTAGTAAAAAACATTGTAACGACCTGTCCTTCTTGCAAGAAAGATGAGTGAACAGAATGGACTGGACGTGAATGTGCGTATCTTGATGAAGTATGCAAAAAGAACACTAAGAAATTGAATTGGCTATGCCCAAACTGCTATGAGTTTGCCTTGAAATGGCAAGAAAATTATCAAATTCTTCAGGTGGAATATAAGAAGCTTGAAAAGGACTGTGAGAGTCAAGTCCAAATTGCTGAATTGCACGATCAGCTGCCGTAGCACTTGACAACAGGACTGCTGAGTCCGCTCATGGCCCAGTTGCAGATGTGCGAGGCTGGGTTAAAATAAAAAAAATAAAAAAAAATAAAATAAAAAACTTGAAAATAAATTGATTTAATCATGAAAATATTGCTGCTCCTCAACCTGAGAAGATTGCCTATACTGATAGAGTTAAAAGAAAGAAGCTGTTGACTATTAAGTCAAAACAACCGTCTGAGAAGATCACTGACAGGAAAGACGATGTTGATACTAGCTCTATGAAACAAGGTTATGTTATTTAAAATTTCACAGATGGCCGTATTCGAGATTTAGCTGCTAATAAGGTTAACAATGATGTTCAGGGAACTGACATTAAGAAGATTGGAAAATATAAACCTCAGATCATGATTTGTAATAGTACATATGAAGCAGAACAGGATGCGGTAAACGAAATGATTGAGAGAGATAGTTATTGACAATTAATGTCCAAAATTGATAAGAAGATATCAGTTGTGCTTAAAAAGCCAGCCTCTAAAGGAACGTTTCATTGGATATTGAAGTGTGAGCCTGAGGTTAGGAAAGATAATGGCGACAAAGTGAAACTGAGATGGGCATCTATACGGGTGAGGAACAGGTATCATGTCATCATTTGGTACTATTATCAATGATATGGTCATTAAGAAAATAGACTGTGGGTTCAAGAATATAGTTGAAGAGTTAACATGTTGAAAATGCACAGGAAGTCAAAGGACAAAGGTCTGAGCCGCTGATCGATGGAATGGTGAGCTGTATTATTTGTAAGACTCAAATACGAAAAATGTGACCATGAGGTGAACTCAAAAGAAAGCAAAGCTTTAGATTACGAGATGAAGATTGCTGCTAACACGGGTCATGGTTATATTAGCTAATGGAAGTTTAAAATATGGTTACGTGAATATCCAGTTTGTAGGAAATAGAACACTGCAGATTAGAGACTTAATAACTGAAAATTCAATCGATAAACCGCCAAATGTTAAAGTAAAGAAATATATTTTTTTAAATTTCTTGTAGCATTTTCTTCCATGTTTGGGCCAACGCTGTTATTTATGTAGACTTGATTGACTGAAAGAAAATTCTGGTCTCAAAAAATACATTTTAATTTTTAGTGCATCGTAATAAAGCGTAAGTAACAAGTTAGTGAGGGCTGTCATATTTCCTCTCAAAATCTAGAACTGTCGGACAAGATCTTCGCGAACGTCTGTGAAACTACCCTGAACCCACTGAGAAGTGAGAACAGTGAACTGACAGAAAACTATAGTGGAAATTAACAAATAAACGGGGCCTACCAGACACACCTAATTTATTCCAATAGGAAGATAAAAAATAAATGATTTTTTCAGCAGCTAATTCTGTTGATATCTTTCAGTTAGTTATCTAGTAGCGTAACATGAATGACTGAAAAACCATAAACTTACGAAATTTAAGAAATGGTCAATTGTTCTGCTTTCCTAAAGAAATCAAAATGCCAAAATCTCCAGCTGGAGCGCAGTAAATGTAGCTTTCAATTATAAAGGAATATTATTTTTGCGTAATCCCAGATGCTGGACGCTATATTTTTTTCGGCTTTCCAATGTTTTCTGTCTTTAAGTTACGGAAGGACAGACAGATTTTTTCGAGTATTCTGTATTAAAACAAAAATTCTGCCTTACAAAATACCACCAGGTTTAACAGGAATTTACAAAATAGTCGTTGTTTTCACACTGCAAACGAGAGAGAGAGAGAGAGAGAGAGAGAGAGAGAGAGAGAGAGAGAGAGAGAGAGAGAGAGAGAGAGAGAGAGAGAGAGAGAGTTGGTATTAATATAAACACAATGCCAATTTCTAATAATGAGAGAGGAAGTTGGCATTACATCGGTACAGCAATGCTAACTATATATATATATATATATATATATATATATCTATATATATATATATATATATATATATATATATAGGAGAGAGAGGGAGATATATTATATAAGGATAGAGAGAGAGAGAGAGAGAGAGATAAGAGAGAGAGAGAGAGAGAGAGAGAGAGAGAGAGAGAGAGATTGTCGTCCATAAAGGCAAAGTAATGCCTATACCATAGCATAAAAGATAAAAATTTTCTTCGCATTAGGAGGCAAATGCGAAAAGTCGTCAACATTTCCCACTCAGGAAATCGAGAGATCGGATGGCTAAGCCTTTCCAAGTCACGGAAGTATATATATAAATAGAAAAAAAAACCTTGAAATGCTTTTTACGGAAACTTGCTTGGGACTTGTAATCCCGAATTTACGACGACTTGAGAATCATGTCCGTCGCAACAGGGAAGTGAGAGGAGGGAACGTGGGAAGGACCAGTTGTCAAATTCATGTAACTGTTGTTCTGAATAAAGAATGCTTGACCTTGGCAGCCTTGCAAGATCGTTGTAATCGCAGAGTTTAATGTGAGCAGAAGTAGTTGTGGGCTATATAATATTATATAATATATAATATATATATAATATATATAGATATAGATAATATATTATATATACATATACATATATACATACGTATGTATACATACACACACATTCAGTTAGATATATATATATATATATATATATATATATATATATATATATATATATATATATATATATATATATATAGCAAAGAGAGAGATAGAGAAGCACAGCTACGGATCCAATCTTGTTCCACGGGAATATTCCTTCTTTACGTGACAATACACTAACAACATTAGAGCAAGGGGAACTAAAGTTCACTGAGTAGCTACAATCAAATGATAATGATACAACTATCAAAGTGACATCACAAGAAATTTGAATTTTTCCATGATAAGCATAAAAAATGGATAAACTTTACTGCTGATTAAATGAATAGAAAACGACTTTGCACAAGAAAACGAGCAGTGAACTTCCAATACTCAAAGCTCAATATTCAACTTATTCCACTAACGGCACTCGTTTTATCAAACCATTTCCCCCCCGATTTATAAATCTTTATCATAATCAATGAAAAGATGAATGTAGTGTGGAGTAAAAGGAAAAAATACCAACATCCACAGCTTTGTACAAATGCAAGTACAGTTTATTTTGCATGATTATAATCATCATATTCTTTTAAATCTCTTGCAAGATCTTTAGGCGCATAATAATAATTTAGTATCATTCAGACAAGCATAATCATATCGCAAGTGGCACAGACGCTTCAAGGATACCCTAGAACCTTTGTATCTAGCTAGCGAAGTTATCTATAATCTTAGATGACCCACATAAGAGACTTCGCTCCAGTTTCTGCCTAAACGATCTGAAGACCTAATTTTCAGGGTTTCCGCATCACCTCACTTGCCAATTACATCAGTAAACCTCATTTTACCTCAGAATTGTGGCATTCTCACTCTCAGCCAGTAATGTTTTTTTTATTTATTTATTTATTCGTGAGATTCGGTGCATTCTAAACTTTTTGTTCTAAATCGTGGTTCCTTAAATAGTTTCCCCAGTACCAGACATAACCAGTGACATTTTTCTAGCCAGTATATCTTCTCATTATCAGTCACACACCAATTATTACTTCGATATCAAACCACCTAGATATTTTTTTCTGAATAGATTTGTCTGCGTAGATTATAACTTAGTTTACTGCATTATAACAGGGAAGGACACTTTTAGATATCTAAAGTTATGCAGAGCATGATTGACGCTGTGTGGAATCCGCAAAAAGTGAATCGTATTAGTGAATCATCGTTTTATCTCTTTGAGGATGACGCACTGTGCGAGTTCTGACCTTGCTTTACTTTGTTGCCTTTTAGTATCATTTTACTTGAACAATATTCTACTCCATATTCGTTATAATTTTCATCACCTGAGTTTTTTTTAATAGTCTTTTGGAACGCTGTTTTCAATTTTTTTACTCCTTTTTAAAAAAAATACATAAAGGACCGTTAAAATGAAAGTCTTCAAAGGTGTTTAAATATCTCTCTCTCTCTCTCTCTCTCTCTCTCTCTCTTCTGCAGTGGCGTTTCGCAAATTTCCCCCTCCATATTTGTAATAGAAATCTATTTCGTTTAATTTTTAATAGTTGCTGCCCTCTGATGACGTAGATTGAAGAGAAACACAGGCGACAGCAGTAATATCACTGGCAAGAGGATTAGCGTAAATTTACACAGAGGAGCGTTGCGATATAGTGGTATTTCTCCCGCATCCTTCACTAAATTACTTTCAAGGGGCTCTCATTTATCCGTCACACAGCTGCAGAGAGGAGAAAGATCGGCTGCAGACAGAGGATATTTCCTCCACTCAAGGAAATCGCCTATTTCCTGTATCAGAGGTACGTTTTCTAATGCATACTAAGCTGTTATGTTTCATAAGATGACTAAAGGCTTATGGAGATATTAAGATACAAAGCCAATTGAGAAGGCCGGGATATAATATATATACATACATACATACATCCATATACAGCACACACTACTATATTATATATATATATATATATACTATATATATATATATATATATATATATATATATATCTATATATATATAAGATATATATATATAATATGAATATAGAGAGAGAGAGAGAGAGAGACGAGAGAGAGAGAGAGAGAGAGAGAGAGAGAGAGAGAGAGTTTGTGGTAAAAGTTAAATATAGATAGATCCTGTTGCTGAAGGGCAATACTAGACAGAAAAATTCTGTGTACAACACCTACGACTAAGGTGTTTATATAAAGAGAGAAACGTTACTTTTTTTTCGATAAGAGCTGATACAAGATATTCTGAACTGGAAATACGAGTTGAAATGGGCAGCAAAAAGGAACAGTGGACAAAAAGTGCCATCTCTCACCTACGAAGTTCCACTCTCACACCTTTTCACTCTCAAATGGTTGCAATCATATGAATGATATCTGCACTCTTCTTTTGGGTTGGTCGAAAAAGAGCAAGAAAAATAAATTTGTTTTCTGTCCGTATATCCCTCCCTGTGTATGTCTGTCTGTCTATATGTTAATTCCTGTAACACAATTTATGTAACTATAACAGAAGGTTATAATGTTACTTGTAAAATATGTTTGGCTCTAGAAAATAGGAAATCTTCTGGGACGATGCTGATGACGATAAATGGTATTACTAAAACTAGGTTAACTTTGAGCTATCCGTCACTGTAAAAGACTAATAATAGACTAATAATTTTGTTTTAATTTATTAAGAGAAAAGTTACGATTAACAGTTGACTAAATAGCAATGAACACCTTTAAATAATGACCAAAAATTAAAAGCATATAATAATTATATTTACCAATGATGACTAGCAACTTGAAAATACAATTGACAATCAAAGAATGATGATGCTTGTGACGACCAAAATGTCTAGGTATAAAGAACAATATTTGCAATAAATGACTGAAAGTTAGAAAAAAAAAATTTCAATTTTCCAAGAATTATAATTCCGAAAAACAACCCGGGAGCGTTTAATAAACAATAACAATATTAACAATTCTGTGTCAAAAGCTTTGCTCCAGTTAATTCAATAGAATTAGTTAAAATAGTCTAGGGATACAGGACTGACTTATATTTAAATGTCTTGCAAGACATATTTTAACAGTCAACACTACATTATTAAAAGCGTGCTGTTGTAACTGATGTAGGTTTGAAGGGTGAGGAAAAGGAAGTATGGACCCGTCACCCAAACCTTTGTTAAAAGAAAAGAAAAAAAATTGGGCATACGGTAAAGGAATCTCAAGCTGACTTATTTTGAAATATACTGCAAAACCTTCACGGTGAGAAAAAGCTGTTTTCATTCTCCACGGCTGGTCCAAATCATTTACAGCTGTCAATACAAAAAATTGTCATGAAAAATATTGGAATGAATATCGCGGCACAATACATTCCTCAGTTTTGGAAAATGTGTTTTGATAAAGTTCTTTACCTTAATATATCTTTTAAGGAACAACAGGGTGCAACAGCATATGCTCGTGTTGTGTGGGTCGATACATATTGAGTATTCCATAGGCGAACGGGCGGACGTAATTGTTAAAACGCCCTTTGTAGGGTAACAACATCATCTGTAGTAGCTAACAATATTAACTGAGAGAGAGAGAGAGAGAGAGAGAGAGAGAGAGAGAGAGAGAGAGAGTCAATCTTAAATTTCAATATATTTTCCAAAATAAAAAGACGAAATTTGCAAATATTTTATTTTTCGAAAGACACAACAAAACAAAGCAAAATAAAAAAGATGAATATGGTGATTCCCAGCCTACGCCAAATTACACATACATACATTACAAATTAATATTATCCTGTATACTTACCACATGCATGCATGTGAGATATTCCCTAACCACTGCGTCGTGGACTAATAAGAAGGACCAGAGACCGTTGGAAAATGTTCATGTTGAATGATCAAATGCCAGTCCAAGCGACCTAAAGACCAACAGATAAGAACTGCAAGAAAATTAAGCTTCATTCTTTATCTTATCATCTTCGGATTCCATGCAAACGATCAAAATCTTGCATATACGACCATACACAGACATGAACACACACACGCATACATATATGTATAAAACAAGTGATTCGTGCATAATGAAATTACGGATTAAATGAGATAGTTATGCTTTCCCAGTCACAGGGTAGATTTGAAAGTAAAACATTTCACTTACCTCAGGCTAAGTGTACAGGCTAGGGTTTCGTAGTTGAAACACTGATATACTTACATACATACATATATACATACATACATCCATCATCCATATATATATATATATATATATATATATATATATATATATATATATATATATATATATATATATATATATATATGACAGGTAAAAATGTTCTGTAACAACAGAATTCCATCTAATAAAAGGAGCCCATAAAAACACCACAAATGTTAGAGAGAAAAGTACTATATTTCAGAGACTGCTGTCTCTCCTCTTCAGGTATATGAATGAGAGAAAAGTTTACAGAAAAGGTGGTATTATACCAAGAGATCCGTCCACAAGTAACCCAATTTAGGTCACCCCCGCTGATAATCTTCCTTTAATCTTCTTAAGCGTTGGTTGAATGAAGACTTCGTCGACGACATCTGAGATCCATGCCCCTTTGAGATGTTCATTATCTGCTTCTCTTTTATTAAGGCCGATTCCATCATTTGACTCTTGTACCGGCAGTTGCTGCTATAAATTACACGTGACAAATTCCAGTTTATTCTATGGTTATGTTCATTTATATGGTTGAAAATAGCCGAGTTGTTGTCCATACCTAACTGACCGTTTGTGTAGTATTAATCTCTGGGAAGTGATTTCCCTGTAAATCCGATGTAAGATTGGTCACAGTCTTGGCATGGGATCTCATAGACCCCAGAGTCCTTGGGAGATGTCTTTTGTTGGACGTTAATCAGGGATTTGGCTAAGGTGTTTGGGTAGGTAAATGCAAAAGGGTTGGATTTCCCAAGGGTGTGCGTTACTCTTTTAATCGTCTCCAGGTGAGGAATTTTTATTTTATTGTTGGGTGTGTCTCTGGTCTTGTCTTTAGGGGGTCGGTAGAAAATTACGTTTGCTTTTTGAATTGCTTTCTCAATTATATGGTCAGGATACTTTAAAGACGAAAGTTGCTTGCGAATTAGTTCAAATTCTTTTTCCAGGAAAATCTGGGGAACAAATTCGTAAGACTCTTAAGAATAGGTTGCTAGCTACGCCTATCTTGATAGTAATGTCGTGATAGCTAAAGTAGTGAATATATGAAAGTGAGAACGTTGGTTTTCTGTATATGGTGAATTTGTATTCTATCGTGTCTCTGATTATTAAAACATCAAGAAAAGGAATTTTGTTGTCTGTTTCCCATTCAACTTTCAATTTGATGCTGGGCACTAATGCGTTTAATTTTGAGAGGAATTCATTAAAATCACCCCACCTATTATCCCAAAATGTTAGGATATCATCCACGTACCTCATCCACAGCATGCTTTTGGGTTTTATTGCATTTATTACTGTAGTTTCAAAGTATTCCATGTACAGATTGGCTAAAACAGGACTTAAAGGACTACCCATACTACACCCGAATTTTTGCTTGTAGAATGATTCCCCGAATGAAAATACGTTACTAGATGCACATAATTCAACTAACCTTTATTGATTTTGTCAAGAGCCACCAATGGGACAAATGATCTGAATAGGGGATAATTTATCCTTTAAAAACTGAAGAACGTCCTGTACTGGTACTTTTGTGAATAGGGAGTCTACGTCAAGGCTTAAAAGTTTTATGTTGTGAAGTGGTATATGTGCTTCTCTGAATTTGTGACAAAAATCTTCCGAATGTTTAATGTGACTGGCTTACTTGTGGACGGATCTCTTGGTATAAATACCACCTTTTCTGTAAACTTTTCTCATTCATATACCTGAAGAGAGAGACAGCAGTCTCTGAAATATAGTACTTTTCTCTCTACATTTTGGTGTTTTATGGGCTCCTTTTATTAGTATATATATATATATATATATATATATATATATATATATATATCTATATATATATATTATAATATATATATAGATGTATCTATTAGATTATTATATGATTGCAGAGAGAGAGAGAGAGAGAGAGATCCATAAATCAAATCGATTTCAATGATACGTCTTAAGTTACTCTACTCATACAATGAACTTAAAGTGCCTCCATGTATGAAAAGAGTGTCTCGAATTTTTCTGCGCAAGTGAATAATTAGCAATAATTTTGAAAATCAGTTCATGGTGTGACTGAATTGGTTCAATGTATTAGACCCCGACTACGAGGTCCAAGTTTTAATAGCTGATAAAAATGAAAGACAAAATGAATAAAAAGCCTCAACCAGTGATTTCTGAGATTTAATAAAAACTCTGGTAGTTGTCAGATAACAACCGAACGCTACAATGAGTTTTACTGTTGAGTAATCTGCGAGTTCTATTTGTTGTCAAAAGTAAAACGATAGTAATGAAATAAATTTTTTATTAAAAGCTTGCATTGAATACTTCTCATGACTTTTCCTGTTGTCATGAGAAGCTTAATTACCGATAAACCGCATTTATTTGCCACGTATAGAAATCAATACATGAAAATAAATAAATGAATAAATAGATAAATATATAAATAAAGACAAAACAAGCAACACTCCTCCATAACCTTGTCAAGTTAGGGATTTGCAAAGGTGTATTTAAGGTCTACGGAATCTACACCCCTTATTTCACTAAAGACGTTTACAGAATTCAAGATTCAACCCCATTGTCCGAAGTAAGATTTCATCTGGTGAAACATGCGCTTACATGAAAGAGAGAGAGAGAGAGAGAGAGAGAGAGGAGGAGAGAGAGAGAGAGAGTGGGTGTCATAAAACGTTAAATAGCTAATATAAAGGGGGTGGGGGGCAAATTAGTTAATGCCACGCATAGCAATCAATCAGCTTAACTCCAGCTCGAGTGCGATAAATTCAAAGAAAAACACCTTTTTTGCTTCGGCGCCGAAAACTGATTGCTTATCCAATTTTCTTCTTTTTCGTTTCCTTGTTTTTCGGGGGGACTGTGAGGTTTCAAAACATTCGTAGAGGAAAAGGAGAGAGTGTCATAGATTTCCAATGTGTGTAGAGACTCTTACAGCACTTTAATCTCTTTAAAATTGGAACCTAAACTGTGACGCATGCGTTTTCTAATTCCCCGCCAACGTAACTCCCGCCCACCTTTGACGTCATAGATTAGGCGCCTCATGAACAGTCACCCGGCCAATAGGAAGTCACCGCTGCGAAGTAAGAGCTCCTATTGGCCGAGCGAAATTTCATTGAGAAGTGCACTGGGTTGCCGACCCCAAGTTAGCGTGTAGAAGTTTAGATCAGATCGTCTTCGCTTCGATTGTTGATCGGAGCAACAGCTGAGGGTCTGGTCCTTCTTGAAATATTGTTCTGAAAGTTCATTTTTGCTTTTGTGACTTACACAGGATCGTTTCGGTGACGCAACCCATCTCATCGAGACCAAAGGTAAGTGTGATCACTGCTTTGAGAAGTGCAAAAGCTTTAGTTTTTTTTTATATAGAAATATATGCCTGTACGTAGAAAAGAAAAACTGACTTTCAATATTGATTACGTTGCGTGGGCGGGAAAAGATCTGATGTTCTCTGCAGTAATTACTATTTAAAATAAAAATAAAATAGGCTCAGCAGATTTGAAAATAATTTGGTCTACCTGTCCTTAATAATTTAATCAAGAGTATAGTAATCGAAGAA
This sequence comes from Macrobrachium nipponense, assembly GCF_015104395.2. Taxonomy (NCBI): domain Eukaryota; kingdom Metazoa; phylum Arthropoda; class Malacostraca; order Decapoda; family Palaemonidae; genus Macrobrachium; species Macrobrachium nipponense. The sequence continues at coordinate 83,399,915 of NC_087203.1, read as the reverse complement.
CTGTAATACCATATTATAACAGTTTTTAATAATATGAACTTCAAAATTAATGAAGTAATGAAAATCTTCACGATCTTGTGGGTCATTTAATACATGTCTTGCACTCTGAATAATGTATTTTGACGTCGCCACTGGGTTTATTCTTCATTTTGCTATGAATATCAATGCAGAGGCATCATATAAGACATCTAAGATATATAATCGAGAAGAACTTTTTATAGGATATTTTGCTTCATCGCATTGCACTGGATTCATATTAAGTGTTCATACTTCGTTAATTTAACAAATACAGTATTATGTCCACAAAAAGGTAAACTGAGTTTTTATACATCGCTAATGGGTCGGTATGTCGGTATCAACGCTATAACAACTCGCTTTATTTAATCTAGCCAGTTTAGTGCAGATCTTATTCTTCTTTGAAATTGTTTGGCTTTCTCTCAAGCTAATGTAATTTCTTCTTCCCTAAATTTGTCGATGTTTCTGAACCAAGACTCAACAAACACGCCAACCACGCCAATCCCGCCCCCTTCCCCCCCCAACACCATTCCCTCCCCTCTCCCATACACACGCACAAACACATGCACACAAACACCCACGCACCGATCTGGCAGTACGCCTTTGTCAATACTCTCTCTCTCTCTCTCTCTCTCTCTCTCTCTCTCTCTCTCCTCTCTCAAACAGACTTACACATAAATAAACACATACAAACTCAGAACTTTATGGTTGAATTCTTGTCTTTCTCTTAAATACGGACACAAACCTTTTAGTGCGGTTTTCTACTCTTGGTCGAAGGAAGTTCTGACTTTTTCTACATATTGAAGCTTACATTGTCTATCAATTAAGCACATCTCTTACTTCCCAAAGACCTTATTATCAATTCTTATGAAATAAGGAAGGCAGCAAGGATGTTCGTGTCTATATAAGTACTTGTCCATATCCATAAGAAATTCAGTATACGGACAAGCATACACAACACTGCCTGCATGTGCAAATATACACATTTACATGTCCTTAGAGTGGATACATTCTTAGAAACAACACATGCTCGTTGTATACATATGTGTATGTATGTATGTATGTATGTATGTATGTATGTATGTATGTATGTATGTATGTATGCGTTTGTGTGTGAGTGTGTGTTAGGCCTTTGAGAATGTAACTCCAAATTGTGTAAGCCATCTGGTTTTCAGCAGGTCTTTTTGGGATGAAGTTTTTAGCTTTATGCCCTTCTCTACCCTAGCTAAGGCCCCACCACAGGTGACTAATTACAAGTAAATACATAAATTCAATTTTCAGGAAAAGGGCCTAAATTGTTTTCCCTCAGCCTGGCATCGAACTCATGCCTGGTGGTGCAAGGCTGTAATGTATATATATATACTTATAAAACCACTTACAACGTGATAAATGTGAAGAGTATTTGACAACGAAGAATGGAAAATAACGGACTGCAACATCTTTCACTTGTATTCTAAATCACATACATACACACACACACACACACACACACACACACACACACACACACACACACACACACACACACACATATATATATATATATATATATATATATATATATATATATATATTTGCGTGTGTGTGAGTAGGATTTCTGTAACTCCTACACACACCCACTGACAAACATCCTAGGCTAACGAGTTGAAGCCATAGGATCGGTTATAAGTAGCTCTTGGGTGAGCTGAAGATAGCAACAAATAAGGAGCCATTAGCAAAGACCAAAAACTGTTACGAATATAAATGGAACTCTCACACGACGCTTGAAAATTTCACATCACTTGGAACTAAGAAATCATCTCAAACCAGCATCTGAGTTTTTTTCCTTAAGCTCACCCTTCAGGAATATATGGTATAGACTAAACAACTGCATATGATATTTCAACTTGTGAGTTACTAAGTTGCAATAATGTAATATAATATAAATAAAGAGTTCCATGAAAGTAATGGAATTTGAAGCAAAAGCAGTATTGGAAGGCTAACAAAGGGGATGAAACTGTCATGGTCAGAGTGAAAAGTCTAGAAAGGTACTTACGAAAGAGGAATGAAAATATGCTTTTAGTCCCCTGAAAAACGGCCGAAGAAACACTTCCAATTACCAAAATATACGAGTGAAGCAAGCTTAGATCAAGGTCACCTGGGCATCTCAGTCATGGCACTTTTCTCGATCAGCTATGCTTGGAATCAACGACCCATTTACGAAAAGCATGAACTCGCAGCCAGCCGCATCCGGTGGAAATCGGAGTTCTGTAAACGAGACATCCTTAGCTGTAGGTATACAGAAAGGTAACTCAGTGATCTGGTTAAGCTAATTTACAAAGTAAATACTCCACTGTCTTGCCTTTCTTGATCGCTTATGCAGCAGCTGCACCGGCAATGATGGGTTCGAAAGTCACCTTACTTGTTCGCCTACAGTTCAGATACGAACATGTAACAATCAGAGCTCCAATCACCAGGTAGATAAAACTATATTTGGTACTGCAAAAGAGTCAGTGCTTTTCAAATCCAATGAAATAAAACAGAAAGTATTTTCAGACTAAGATACAGAGGAGACAGCCAAACAGACAGATACAAGCGCACACTCCAATGGAAACCTAGTGGATTAAAATAAGCCCAACAGTTCCTTAGCAATTGGAAAGATAATAATTACATTTGCAGTCCTCAAAGTATATCTTAGTTTTACCAGACCACTGAGCTGATTAACAGCTCTCCTGGGGCTGGCCCGAAGTATTAGATATTTTTTTACGTGGCTAGTAACCAATTGGTTTCGTACCAACGGGCCCTACAGCTTATTATGTGATCCGAACCACATTATATCGAGAAATGAATTTATATCACCAGAAATAAATTCCTCTGATTCCGCGTTGGCCGAGTGGAGAATCGAACTTCGGTGCAGTCCTAAAAAAATCGGCAAAAAAATAAAAGGCATATGTTCACATCGAAAGAAATTATTGGTGAAATTAGAAAATGTAAAACAGACAAGGACATTACATATAAGCAGAATATACGTAATAAGAGCCAAGCAACAAATCCCAAGTGTGTTTTAAGCTCCTTTAGAACCTCCTACTCTGTTTTCTCTGCATCGTTGCGTTTTAGGGAAAGAAAACACGCAAGGTAAACACGTCTTTCGCTTTCGGACAGTGGATAGAAAAAGCCTTTTCCCAGCTACTATAAAGAAGATAAGATTTTTTTTAACTGTACTCGCAACTAGAAAGTGTTCTCTTCTGTCATTATTAAGCTTTGTTACCAACTAAGCTCGCTCTCAGGCCTTGTTGTCATCCATTACCGCTGGCACCAAAAACCCCTCCCTCCCTCAAATGAATTCTTTGCTTATCAATATACAGTAAAAATTCCCTTGTGTAATCAAGATATGTAAATTTGCCCACCGTAGAATGGGAGTCTTCCTTGACGAAGACCTCAAAATTTTCTTAGAGATAATTGGCCAGAGCCTCTGGGCTAATTGCTCTATGCAGATGATCAAATGCATCCTCTGTTCTCGCCCTCTTCGTTGTTTACTACAATTCGCAACTTTTCCATAAATGATGGAATTTTAAATGAAGATGACGACGTTAATGCAGTTATCATTTTTGTAATTATTGCTGTTGTTGTTGTTTTATTGAAAGACATTTCAGAAGCCGTTGTTCGTATTTTCTTTGAGAAAGAGCAACGGCAGTAAGAAATCAAATGACTGATGACTTAGGTTTTAAAATCTGTCCAGTAAATTATACAAAAATTAAAAAGAAGAAGCAAGATGACAATAAATACAAGTATAATAAAAACATAAAACAATAAAAAAATGAGCCAAAGTTTAAACTTCGGCGCAATCGAATATTCGTACAGCGTATCATGCTGTATGAGCCGCGACCTATGAAACTTCCACCCATGGCTCGGTGGTGGCCTGTCCTTAGCGTTGTCAGACGCACGATCATGGCTAATTTCAATATGTTTGATGATTCGAGGATGGATGATCAACATACCGATTTGCAGCCAGCTAGTCTCAGTAGTTATTTTTTTCTAAGATATAAGGGCGGATGAAAAAAATTGCGGACGGAACAGACAAAGTCATCTAAATTGTTTTCTTTTACAGAAAACTAAAACGGACGTAAACTCACATGCTAAACCAAAATACAAAAAAAAAAGGTCTCCTACAAAAAAAGTAGGAGTGTATCGTATCCAACACCTTCCCTCAACAAATGTATACAGTAGGAAAACATTATTATTTAGAAAGGAGGGTGCTGTATCCCTGAAGGACCAGGTAACTTAATTAAGAGGGAATCTTCTCATATAAAAACATACTTTTTTATTCATTAAAAACTGCTGGGGTATAATTTTACTCCCAATGTTTTAGTCCTATATTCCGTAAAATCTTAGCTTATTTTCTCCTGGGCTTGTTTATATTCCCCTAAAATATACATGGTTGAAGGTAGCTTAGATGGATTTTCCTGATTTTTCATCTTTCCTAATAGATGCTCTCTCCTCCCCCTCCTCTCTCCCCCTCTTATCCCATCTCTCCTCTCTCTCTCCTCTCTCTCTCTCTCTCTCTCTCTCTCTCTATCTATATAAATATATATTTCCCATCCCTATATATCTCTCCATATATATATATATATATATATTATAATATATATATATATATATATATATATATATATATATATTGATATATAATATATATATATAAATGTGTGTGTGTGTGTGTAAAACGTGTCTCTGGGGGAAGTATACAAATAATTATACGTAGACAAAGCGTAGGAGGAAAAAAATCAATGTTTTTGTGAATTGGCAAGAAAGCAGAGTACGGGAAAATTCCAGCTCCTGAGTGGTCTTGGGTGACGATGATTTGATTGAAGAAGAAGAAGAGCAGCAACAACAGGAAGACTGTTTAACGAAAGAAATGTCATATCTCTGACGAAATTCAACTTCATGATTGTTTTTTGGAAGGTCGGTGCCTTGTCTAGTTAGTTTTGAGTGGTCGCCGTTTTATCCGAAAAATCTTTTCCTTGTTTTTCCTGATTTAGTTTTATTATATAAACATTTTATTCTTCGGAACCTTTATAGGCAATTAAAAGCCTTTTACAGCGTGTCTTTTTCTGAACTCCGCTGCTTCGTGAATTTCCTTAACAGGTCGAGGTTCGGGTCAGGGAAAGGACTAGCAGAGTCCTCAAGCAGAGACTAAGCGACCATGCTGCAGACTTATTATCATATGACGTCACGCTTCAGAAGGCTATGGGTAAAATAATGAGGAAAGCAGTGAAATCGGACAAGTAAAGGTTGGAAGTCGACCAAGGAAAATGATTGGCGTTAAGAAGCGAGAGTAATGAAGATTGGAACAAGTGATAAACGGGAAAGCCTTATGGAAGATGAATATTGATTATGAGTGAAAAGAAAAGTGACTGCTTCTAAACAATATACTTTTATGAAAACTATGCAGATGATGATGATGATTATAATAATGGCTATGATTGAAAAAGAAGCCCACAAAATTACTGTGTATAACGTGTTTACTTATAAGTATTTACATTTTATTTTACTCACCACTCGAGTACTTTCCGGCCCTATCTGTGGCCCTTCTTCAAGAGATACGTAGGTAGTCAACCTGGGTCAAGGCCAAGCAGTATCTCTTGAAAAAGGGCCACAGATAGGGCCTGAGTACTCGAGTCTTGAGTAAAATAAAATGTAAATACTTATAAGTAAACACGTTATACACAGTAATTTTGTGGGTTTCTTTTTCAATCTTCGAAGAATACTGAAAGAAGTTTTTGTTTGGTTTAATGGCTAAGATGATGATGATAAGTCATGCATGTTTGAATGATCACGGCAAATGCATGAACATTTGTGTAAGCGTATAATATGCTTCCGTAAAAGAAAAATATTACTGTTTATGATATGGCTACATATACAAAGGTGCCCATCCTTGTCTCTACGATTGTTGCTTATTCATGAAAAAGACCTTAAGAGAAAGTTACCAGGAAGCCCAATAGCCACTTCCCCGTTACTTATATTAGTTGATTAAACCAACAACTTTCTTTTTCCCTAAAGCACTGGGTTTTATAATAACAGTAATTTAGTGTAATGTATATATATGTATATACGATATATATATATATATATATATATATATATATATATATATATATATATATATATATATATGCATGCGTGTGCGCGCACGTGTGTTTTTCCTCTCTCTCTCTCTCTCTCTCTCTCTCTCTCTCTCTCTCTCTCTTCACATGTGTATGTGTATATATATATATATATATATATATATATATATATATATATATATATATATATATATATATATATATACACATATATATACATGAGAGAGAGAGACCGACAGGCAGAGAGGCCCAGGAAACACATACGAAGGCAAAGCATTCCCAACACCAGAAGTGAAGGCTTGAAAAATGAACAGCAACCCTTAAGTTCGAGACTTTCATTCAATATCTCTTCGTGCAACAGGGTGCGTGATTTCATTTTTTTATCTGCTTCTTTGCTACTCACGAAGGACGACTTTCATAAATAGGGAAGGAGCAAAACTCACATTAATGCTCTCAAAATAGGAGTTTTATCTTGGTACTAGTTTTACCCGAGTAATACTGTAGTTACCTGTAGGTTGCGATGATGCGAAACGAGTAAAAATTGCAACGAAGATTTTTCGGCGCAATCGAGTTTTTTGTGCAGCGTATATTGCTGTATGAGACTCTCATCTATGGCCCATGAAACTCTCAGCAGCGGCCCATGAGAATTTCAGCCACTGCCCTGCGGTGGCGTGTCCTATAGCGTTGCCAGACGCAGGAACATGGCTAACTTTCACCTTGAATGAAATAAAAACTACTGAGGCTAGAGGGCTGCAATTTAGATTTTAGTATGTTTGATGATTGGAGGGTGGATGATCAACAAAGCAATTTGCGGCCCTCTAGCCTCAGTAGTTTTTAAGATCTGTGGCCGGACAGAAAGTGCGGACTGACAAAGCCATCTCAGTAGTTTTCTTTTACAGAAAACTAAAAGCAGTCAACATCGTAACAGTCCAAATGTACTATAGTCTTGTCGTATGATCTGTAGCATTCACGCTTTGTTAACAAGAGTCCTGGGTGGGATCCGAGTAGAAGAAGCAGCGATTCCAGCACTCAACCTTATACTCACGGAGTCTTTGATAACCTTAGTAGGCAGTCGACTGAAGAGGGGTGCAGTCAAAGATGGAGGAGAGACAATTAGTCAGTGTGAATCAAATGGCTAACTGATGTAAGAGTTATTCCCTTATAGTAAAAAAAATACTATGGGGATATTGATGTTATCTTTACAGACTAGCTAAGAACAGGAAGGCGCTACTCCTGTGGCACTATTCTCTCTGAGGGAATGTTTAATTGTCTTTCTTTCTTGTTTTATCTATATTTAGACCACTCAAGAACCTGGCAAAACTTGATCTGTTATGTGTAACAGGTGCCTGGATTTACCTACTAAAATAGCAACCTCTTCGTACGACTCATATAACTATTACATATCAGCTTTTTCCAATCATATTTTCCTTTATCGTTATTGTCAGATAAAAGCGGTTTTGGTTACAGGCATCTGTGATTGGTTGAGAGTTATTGATGGCCGTATAGTGCCCTTTGTAAATTGTGCCTGGGCTGTTGTTCGTTACGTAATATATTGTGGCTACATCGTGAACATTTCCATTTGGATTTGAGAATGATGGGTGTTTGGATATCATTTGTTTTTCTTATTTAATCATGACATTAAATTTATGTAATACTTAAAAACTAATTAGCTTAAAGAAGGCGTAAGTTGTAAACAGCAAATGGGATAATATTATAAGCATAGTTAGTATTTTTCTTATTGTGCATCACTCAAAATCAGTAGTGTTAAAAATATTAAGGTCTAAGCACAAGAGAACTTACGCTCGAAAAGCTGACCACTTTGATCTTTAGGCGATTTTGGAAGAAGACCATTCCTAGCTTATGAATGTTAAATCTTATATATACATAACATTAATATTATATATATATATATATATATATATATAGATATATATATATATATATATATATATATATATTATATATACACACACACACACACTTAAACCTGCTTATTGGCAAACACGTGGACCACCTTATGTATAAATACATCGAGCAAGATAAAGAAGCAACCTGAAAAATTCTTGCTCTCAAGCTTCCATTCTTATCTCTGTTTTTCCATCTCCAGACAAATAACGGATATATTTTACGAGCAACGGAAGAAACAAGAAGAGAAATGATCGCTGGGAGTTTCATGAATAATTCTTTTGCATAAGATTCCGTAATGTTTCGGCAATATTTCTAGTGTCACGTTACAACTCTTCCTAATTAGGAGAGAGAATGAGAGAGAGAAAGATGCTGTCTGCGTTCATCGATCTGGTTTGCAATTCTTAAAGACACCTTAATTTAAATATAACGGTAACATAAGAGTGGATCGATGGCCATTGGAGAGGTAGGCTGACTCCAGGCTGGACGGTGGCAAATCTAATCGCGAAATATATAACCCGTAGGCTATCACTGTTACACACAAAAAATAAAGACATATGGTTACACAGTGAGAGAAAAAGAGAGATTACTTGTGCAAGGAAAATTGGGGAGAGAGAGAGAGAGAGAGAGAGAGCATGAAGGTGGAACTAATTCCCTTTAAAGTCAAAGGAAGAGAGAAAAGTTACGAAAAAAGCCATGTGATACGGAGCGATGGCGCGGAATACCTGCAAACAGACTGGACGAAAAAAATGGACGAAAAAAGTACAATCCTGAAAGGTATGGAAAAGAAACTGGGAAAAATGGTATCCCAAAGGAGGATAGCAAGAAAAATCTGAATCCGTGGAAAGAATACAAGTAAAGCTCTCGGTAGAAAAAGAAAATGTCAGCAAGACTGACCCTTTACGTATTCGTAATTCAATGCTCACATCGAGTCAAAGGGAGAAGGATTCATCAAGAGATACACCTGGGTGGTTACTGTGGGACCCATACTCCCCGTTGTCCTGTGGTTAGCAGCCTATCCAGAAAATGGGAAATGGTTTTGAAATACATACATACATATATACACATATACATATGTATATATATAAGTCATATCACATTACCGTGATTCATATACATATATCGAGCTACAATGTCCTTTAATATCTAATTCGCTCTACCTCGGAATTAATATATTTTCATATATGCTTAACCGAAGGGGAATTTTTTTTCTCGATAATAGATTTACCTGTACTTGGGCGCGAACGCAGGTACATTATAAATCCAGGAACGTCAGTGGAAGCTATACCACTCAACCACCTCTCGCGGTGGTTGAGTGGTATAGCTTCCACTGACGTTCCTGGATTTATAATGTACCTGCGTTCGCGCCCAAGTACAGGTAAATCTATTATCGAGAAAAAAAAAAAAATTCCCCTTCGGTTAAGCATATATGAAAATATATTAATTCCGAGGTAGAGCGAATTAGATATTAAAGGACATTGTAGCTCGATATATGTATATATATATATATATATATATATATATATATATATATATATATATATATATATATATATATATATACTGATATTGTTGTATAGTAACAATGTCCATCTTACCAGTTAAAAGTAAAGGTAAGCGGATCAATTTAAACATGTTCAGTAAAACCGTTGTGCCTTTTTATTTGTGCAGTGAACTGGGTACCTGATAGTTTGTCAACTTTGATGGGTTACAGGCAAGGAAATTTAAATCTTCGCTTATATGTGTCTTTCTTTTGGTATTTATGGATGGGGTTGCCAGCCCATTGCCTTCTCGACTGACTACCCAATTGCACTACGAGTTCCAAATGATGTGCAGATGTTTAAACAACTTATGGCACAGAGGTGTCGAGACAGCCTTGTAAGAAGAATTTGCTCATGGTTTCCACACCTTAATTAAGACAGTGATGAAAGGCTCTAGACCTGAAAAGAGGCAGGTTGAGTGGTCTTGGCTGGCTTTTCCCAGAACAGGGATTAAGTTAAAGATATCTTAGTTTAACCAGACCACTGAGCTGATTAACAGCTCTCCTAGGGCTGGCCCGAAGGATTAGATATTTTTACGTGGCTAAGAACCAATTGGTTACCTAGCAACGGGACATACAGCCTATTGTGGGATCCGAACCATATTATATTGAGAAATGGATTTCTAATCACCAGAAATAAATTCCTCTGATTCCACGTTGGCAGAGCGGAGAATCGAACTTCGGACTACCGAATCGGTAGGCGAGCACGTAATCCACTTGTCCAGCGAGGCACTAGAGCAGGGATTAACAAAGTCTTTTACTCCTTTCAACATTCTTTCCCTATTTAATGGCTCCTTTGTGCAAGTTAAAGTGCTGGCATGTAGGTTGAATGACTCAGGAAGTACTGGATAAGGCAAAGGAGTACTGTTCTGGATGAGAACATTTTAAAACGTGGTTTAAACTAATTGCCTTTAAGTTGGGCTTTCCGCACATCATAAGGGAGACTGTGCAACATGACCTGTATGACAAGGAAGAGAGAGTGGAGAAGGTTCATAACACAGTTCACAGAGGCATTGCTTTGAGTAGCAACGACTAAACGAGCAGAGGATTCCAACCTTAAAACTCAGTTGAAGCGAATTCACACTGAAATTGATAATCGAATCATTCATCGGGCAGATATTTTTTTTTATTCTACTCTATCAAGAAAGTAAGTTTGTAAAGAGCCTTCCCAGACTTGGAGATAATACCTAAACAAGTACGGAAAAACCATTTGTACATCTGGTGGAGCTGGTTAGAGACGTATTTGCATCAGCCAAAGAGCACACCAACCTTCTTGAGATCCTCCCATTTTAAATGATGATAGATTCGGGTGAGGGGATTTGACTTCATAATTCCTAAAACATTATCAAGTTAAGAATACAAGTGGGAGAGAAAAATAGACTTTCGACGTGTAAAAACGACCGTCCCACCCAGAGATGCTAGCCAAATCCTCTTTTAAGAGAAGTACATACATTTTAGCGAGATTTGGCTGATTACGCTGGATTAGTTGAAAAATTTTAAGATACTGGAAGAACTATTAGCTTTTTTGTTTTATCTCAAAGATTAGGATCACACGAATACTCGGTAAAACGTCTGACTAGCTGTGAGTGCGTTCGCTGGTCAAATGAAGTTAAGAACGGAATAAACGCATTTAAGACGCCCTTTGATATTTCATTTCCCTTTGGTCTACATTCGCCTCGAAACTCGCGAGGCCCGCGCTCTCATTACCATAAGTATTAAGAGAGTAATAAAGTTCTTGATCATATTACTGTTTCGCCTTTAATGACAAAGCTGTAGGGAAAATAACGGGCTCTTAATTTGAATATCATTTCTGGGAGATAAAACTCGTGTGTCCTCTTCTGTTCTCATTTAATCACTCTTGAAATAGCATACATGAAATATCTTTAGGTTTTCCTCGCTTAATTTTTGACAAGAAAAAACTTATACCGTTTACCGTGTGCCTAAGGAGACGCACACACCTCTTATGAGGGCCAGTCAGTATTTGAGTTCCCAGTATCCTTCTCGAAATAATTCGTAATTTATACACACACACACACACACACACACATATATATATATATATATATATATATATATATATATATATATATATATATATGTATGTGATATATATATATATATATATATATATATATATATATATATATATATTACTCCAACTGTTTAAAACTGAGAAGCCTTAAACTCTCCCTGAATGCCTACATCATACTACCATTTTAAATCACAGTTCATGGAAAACCCTTTGACTTAATGATCAACAGCTCCTCTCTCATAAACTGTGATTTAAACATACTACTATGATATAGGCATACGTGTATGTGTGTGTGTGTGTGTTTCATACTATCATGTTTAAATCACAAATGAAGGAAAACACTTTGACTTGATGCGCAACAGCTCATTAACCTCTACTAGTAAAAAATAACTTCTACAAAGGTTACGAGCTCTTTCACGCACTGCATCCCTATCCAAGGGCTGTTCCACCTCAAGGCAGGTATGACAGAAAATGTTTCTTTATTTTAAATGAGACTATGTAGTCCGTGGAAACGTTCCAACACGATAAATGAAATACTTTGTGTGACAATCAACACGTCCTTGAGTCTTTCCTTATTTGAAATTAAATCTTTTGGTTCTAAATTATTATGGCCAAACTATTGAATCCTAAGTTATTTCGTTTGTCCTGTAATTATAACGACCATAACCATTTATTTTTTCTTCTATTTTATTCATGAACTATATCCTTGATGGGGGCGTTACATGAACGGGTTTTTTGTGGGTGGTTACCTGATTGCTTTTGAATTCATTAGCATTTTTATTTATAACATCTAATATACAAACGGTTTCCATTATCTTTTCTTGATTTTCAACAAAGACGGATGGAGGAGGCAAAGCAGCCTAGACCTAGCCGACCAGCTGTGTGAACCAGCTGTGTGAAGCGAAGGAAAACTGACATAAATTTATGGTACGTCTAATCTTCGTGGGTGACACAAATTCTATCTCGTCATCAGATGAGACGGAATTGGTGTCATCCACGAGGATTACAGTCGGTCTCGTGTAATTGGAGGGAAGCATATGTTGGATCTCTGTGATTCAAAATATGTATTTATCAGTAAAATAATCAGTTTACCTCGAAAATATGCTTGCTGAAGTGCGATTGTTGCAACAAAATTAGACCACGGGAATACATTCTAGCATAACAGTAAAGACTGCAGCGTAGCAAAAATAAAATAAATAAATAAATAAAATAATAAAGATAAATAAAAATAAAAGCCTTGTGATACCGTTTTTTAAGGTGAAAAAGGTTATATGTGTGTTTTCTCGTAAATTGTTAAATACGAACGTCTTACGACACAACATCTGCTATAACATTTGGCTCTAGCTTCAAAAGTCATGAAATAATCTCGATTTATTTTTTTCGTACAACGAGAATCATCTTCGGAGCCAAAATCTATCCAACGTGAGACATTCCCCTCCAACCAGTGACCGAGAGCAGATTGCCATTCTTCCTTGGGACGAGAGGCGGGAGGAAAGCCAACCCTTCGTGCTGACTAAAAGCCCGCATATAAATGGATGGAGGAGTCTAGGGTTAACGGCCCTAATTCGAGATAATACAAAAGCATATTACCAAAACTTGCAACAGACCATGGGAGTTTAGTGCTACCTGCGTCGGGTCACAATTATCCTCAAAGTTGCTGGTAACCAAAATGACACTTCTGATATCGTGCTGTTATTCCAATGGCTCATTTTTTTTTTCTTTTTTTACTGTTGCGACAGTTTTTGGGCGCTTAAGTTTTTGTACACGAAGGTTTTCGAGCAATAAGTTTATGAGTATCAAGATTTTGAACGCAGATTTTGAGCAGCAAGTGCCTGAACAGTAAGTGTGCGATAGCTATAGCTACAACACATATTCACCCTTCCTTTAATGAAAAGGTGTTGGTGACGAACATCCTTGCATTATCAGGTCCTCATACTCGGGTGTCAGCAGATGAGGAACTCTGGTCGAAAATAAAAGAATCAATCCCATTATTTTGCTTCCTACGTTATTTCCATCTCTTTCTTTCCCTGCAGACCTACCCCAAAACATATTCCCTTGTCTGGGTGACTATTAATTTCAATACAAATCCATTATGGGATCGACTAAATCTCATTAGCCTAATGTCATTTCCTTGACCCGTTTAATTCTGAATGATGCCGTTCCTGATGTCATTTGATTTCCATTTTTAAACATACAAAAGGATGTCACAACAGCACGGGTCATCATTGAGCCAGTTCTGTGCATAAATGCGACGCAAGATTATACCTCTATTTACATACATAAAAAAATTGTAATACAAGCAAAACCGCTCGATTACAAATATCAGCGTATGGGAATTCCTCAAATAATAAAGCTCATAATAACTTTTGAGTCTACGAAACCTGATACATCAGAAACTCTTATTATGTAATTCAGTGCTATGAGTAATCGCTTTGCTGGAGTCTGTCAAACCTTGCAAAGGTTTCACATTTGGATTTCCGCTATTCTGGAAGAAACGCAGTTCGTATGGATTTGGAAAAGATGGCATAAGTTGGATTTTATGTTTGGTACTATTTAATGAATGCCTCAAAGCTCGAAAGAAGCAGGAAAAGAAAGCTATTATAAAACAGAAACAGGATATTACCAATAGTAGATTCAGATCGACGGAATACACAAACCAATCTTTAGCTTCTACCTTAATTCTCGTTGCATTTGGGGTACTTACTGTACAAACGTAAGAAAAGCGCAAGTTAAGTCCATTTACGTTAAGCACTGATATTTATGAACTGAATTTTCGCAACTGTGTTTTAGATCTAACTAGTTACACCCACGACAACCTATGCAACACATATGAACCCAGAGTAGTTGATCTTTTATACGAATTCTGTAAGTGGGTGTTGAAAGCTTTTAACTTATTTGCATTTAAAGTGTCAGGTCACCGGCAATAAAGAATTGATGATGGATGTAAAGTTTAGTAAGCCTATTTACATGACCTGTTGTTTAGTTTTAAAGTACGGCATGACTGAGGTGGTGCGATGTACAAGCGATGCAACTTTTGTAGTACTCACCCCTCCCTCCTTCCCCATAAAGGGGCGACAAGTTGCCACTAACCTTAACAAAGATCTTGAACGAATCAGAAAATAGTATGGGTATGTAAGAAGCGGGTGGGGAGGTGGAAGTGCATTAAAGTGAGCTGCGGGTAAACTAAGTTATGGATTAGCTCAGCGATTCGCTTCGCACAGGTAACATTGCAATTAAAGATTCAGAACAATGGGCAATACTTGTTAGCTTCGACTACAAGCTTTCTTTATCACAGCAATTGAAAATACATTAACTCACTGCTTCTTGAATCTATGTAGACGATGGTTTCAGTGTCAGAAGATTCAGGCTTTTGGTCGATCATAATAACAGGAACCTTGCTCTCCTGATTGGATGTCTGAATGCTGGAAGCCTTCAAGCATCTTTATCTTTTATTTCCACATAAGATTACGGCATTGGTTCCCTTACCTCGACAAAATAACATAAATTATCTTCGCAAGGTGTCTGAATTGATTATCTTCGACAGGTAAATTTCACTACCATCCTCAATGCTGGGCTGCAGTGCTAGTAAGTGCTGCTCGCTTTTGCAGACTGTCTCAGCATCCACTTTCTGCAAAGGTGCATCGATGTCACACTACCCCGTTGCAGTACTCTCATTATTTTTACAGTCATTGACAGGGCTACTGATGCTGGTACTCCTGTGTTTCGAAGAGGCCATTTTTTTAAAAGAAAAGTTATTCAAGTAGTTTATAACTCATTCCTTATGTATGTGTTTCTTTTCTTCTACTTGAATTCACTCTCCCCTTTTTTCCTTTGACGTATTTGCCTTCTGTTCTGTGGAATCTCGCTTCGATTTCGTTCCGTTTGTCGCATCTTTGGCAGAACTGAGACTATGAACCCTATTAGGGAGGGCATTGATTTACAGAAAACCAATACAGCGAGGAAAACATGGGGAGAATACATCAGGTACCTTTCGCCCTTCATCAGAAGGTTTCAGGTTTGATTATGTTGACACACCTGGTCGGGGCGTTCTTCAAAGACGGAAAAGGTGAGCCACTTTCATGTCTTAACAACCTAATCAGCTTGGAATGTCCTAACTGCTCCGATTCTGAAGAGTGTTAGTGTCTTGTTACAACCAAACATCTTCCCTTTTGTGTATTTAGTGAACAAGCAAAAACAACATCCAATAATAATAATAATAATAATAATAATAATAATAATAATAATAATAATA
>NC_087203.1:83329067-83379067 GCF_015104395.2 Macrobrachium nipponense | reverse complement strand
TAAAACAGTGTAGTCTTTAAAATGATAGATTGAAATGCAGTATATGGAGTGGTATTTTTCCCAGAAAAAAATATCACCAACTGTTTGCTAGTTCATTAAATTCTATTAGATAGTACGAAGACCCTCCGTTTTGAAAGTTATGAAAATGACCAATTCTTGAGAATACTAAAAAATTGGTCATTTTCATAACTCTCAAAACAGAGGGATTTCATTCACCGTCAAGTCATATAGAATGTGATAGTAATGAACACTCAAACGTTCATTACAAAACGTCATCATAACTGCACTGGGCGTGTTTGAAATACAAAGAATTTAAAATATAGCTCTACTCAATCAAAAATATTATATGATCATTTTGTAAACTCATTAAATATATACTGAGAAGCTGGAGAAATAGTTGATACCATCTCAATATATATAAATTAATTTTTAGTAAAAATAAAGAAGCTCTAAAAGTTCATCAAAATAACGGGTGATGTAAGCATTCCCCCACGCACGACTGAATATTCTACTACTGAATAACAGAAGACTACCAACAGTACCACCGCATGATGATTAATTTCATAAACTCTCTGAAAACGTAAATTAATATGTCGCATATCAAAAAATGATTACTGTTTCCTGTTATTTTTTTAATTATAAAAGCTATCGGTTGGCACACAAAAACATGTATACAAAACTCTAGTGAATATATATATATATATATATATATATATAATATATATATATATATATATATATATATATATATATATAGTGTAAAAATTTTAACAGGAATGAATTCTAAAATTTATCTCTGCGACAAATCGTGCAATACCATTATGTTCAATTGTTGTTTATGAGGGCTGCAAGTCTGCAACGAAGTATTTATTTGAGAAATAACAACAATGAATAAAATTTCGTATCTGTTGAGAATTTTTGATACACCTGGCACAGCCTATTTAAGCTTTCTAATATTCATCATACTTTCTACAGATGACGAGAGCATTTTCGTGTGTATTAACTAACGCGCTTTACACTAAAATACCATTTTAGTAATGTGACGTTTACGTAGAAGTTAAGGTGAGAGGCCTTCCCTGTTCAGTACCTAATTTATTGAGTATTACTGGTGGTCACCTTCCATTAAGAACTGGTTTGCAAAGGGGCAAGCTTCGGCGGCAATGGCTTGCTATCAAACTCTGACTTCTCGTCAGGTTTCTTCAAATGTTTGGGGAGTTGGTAAGAATTCGAATGCTAAGAGTATATTTCTTAGGGTATAAAACCAGAGGAAAGACGTAAGAAAAAAATCACGAAGGAAAACAACTTGCAAATCAATCGCTACAAAAAGAAATTGTTCGCTGTAAAATGGCTTCTCGGACAGGTTTGCCTAAGACCTCGCGGCACTACCAAAGTGAAATAAGATTTCGACGTCTTGGCTTCTTTTATCAAGAAACAGTCTATGGTAATCCATTATGTTTTGTATAAATTGTCCCCAGCTTTGAATGGTAATAGAGCAGGAGCTGCTAGAGATCCTATAAAGGCTGGCATACCCAGATACCATGCAAATAAATAATGTACATTCGCATTCACTCAACCGTCACCATTAAAATGCAAGGCATCGAGGCATCAGCGTCGTCACACAGGATTGGCAAATGAAGGGTGAGAGCTGAAGAGAAATCATTTGCGTTGAAGAACTGAAGGAAGAGGAGACAAAAACTACGACAGAACTGGCTTGGAGATGACTGAATCTCTGTTGTTTACGAGTCTAATTGTTATTGCAACTAGAGTAGTCTCAGAATTTTTTTCAACAATTTAAATTGCTACATGTCTAAATCAATTTGATAAAGAACAGTAGATGTCTGCAAAGCTCTCAGCGACTTAGGCATTCAGGTATGAAACTGATTAGAAACTGGAGATTCCACGTAACAGCTTTTATGTGTCTTAAATTAAGAGATACACCCAACAGCCATCAGAAAAGGAACTAGAAATAAATACTATATAGAGAAATAGATTTGAAGTGTAAATCCACTTAACCAGCAGAGCTTACGATGAGAAAGATATGGTGTAAAGTCCTTTATGCAGCATGAGGTATAAGATGGTTCTCAAATATTCATTTATTACCCGCAAAGTGATAGAAGGGTTTCACTTCAAAATGTCGCCCCAATTACAAAGGTCACTGATGAGGAAAGTAAATGTTTGCAAAATATTTACTGACTAGTGGAAGCAGTTCCGTTACTGAAGAAACCTGATTAGGTTTGAACGTTTGCTCAATGGTCCCTCCTTTGAGAAATAAAGCTCAAGTGACATTACGAGGAAGTTGCATTCATCCCAATGTCCCAAAAATGCTTGAGATGCTGCCAGACAGTGTGCGAAGACAAAGAACCAGAAAATAGAAGGAGGAGGTAGGAGATGACTTTCATTAACATCCTCATAGATCTCACATCGACCGAAGCAGCTTTTAACTGCAATAAGGAATTTTAAGATAGGGTTTACTACAGTTTTAACTGACTTAGTAGATGCATGAATGCTGGCTTTGCCTGGAACTATACATGATTACCATCGAGAAAGATGAATGATTAGTTCAGTATCGACCTGGAGTCGCAACATCAAGGATCCCAGACGCCAAAAACACAATACCTGATTATATTAACTTTATCTATACCAAAATAGTTCATAATAGAGAAAGAACTGACTGAAAAACAAAAGAGAGAGAGAGAGAGAGAGAGAGAGAGTTGGTAGAGACGAGAGAGAGAGAGGAGAGAGAGAAGAGAGTAGAGGAGATAGGAGTATCAAGTTCTTTTACATTACGGATGACCTGAACCCCGTAAACTGATTGTTGAATTCCGTTTGGCTGAAAAGTTTAATCAAGAGATACTAAAGCTAACGTCAATATTTTCCAATCAGTCACCTCGTTTTCGTCACGGAATCGATGAAGACGGTTAGTGTAGCGTCCGTATACGATATCAGGGCAATCAGTTGCTTCCCTCAACAAGGGCAAGTGCAACAACGTTGGGCGTAGATGGATCAGGAGTGAGTGTACATTTGCAGAGGCGTGAATAATGATGGAAGGAGGAAGGAGGAGATGATGGCTATATGTAGTAAATGAAGCGAGGACATTGCAAGTCGACGATGTGAAGTAAATGAAAAAATGAGATTGCAAGATGACAATGTGTAGTAATGATGCGAGGAGACTGCAAGGTGACAATGTGTAGTAAATGAAAAATGAGATTGCAAGATGACAGTGTGTAGTAAATGAAAAAATTAATTGCACGACGACAATGTTTAGTAAATGAAGAATGAGATTGCAAGACGACATTGTGTAGTAAATGAAAAAATGAGATTGCAAGACGACAATGTGTAGTAAATGAAAAATGAGATTGCAAGATAACAATGTGTAGTAAATGAAGTGAGGAGACTGAAAGGCCACAATGTGTAGTAAATGAAAAATGAGATTGCAAGACGACAATGTGTAGCAAATTTAAAAATGAGATTGCAAGACGACAGTGTAGTAAATGAAAAAATGAGATTGCAAGACGACAGTGTAGTAAATGAAAAAATGAAATTGCAAGACGACAGTGTGTAGTAAATGAAAAATGAGATTGCAAGACGACAATGTGTAGTAAATGAAAAAAATGTGATTACAAGACGACAATGTGTAGTAAATTTTTTAAAAAAGAGATTGCAAGACGACAATGCGTAGTAAATGAAAAATGAGATTGCAGGACGACAATAAATGAAGAGAGGTGACTGCAAGATGACCATGTCTAAAATGTGTCGTAAATGAAGTGAGATGACAATGATTAAAAACGATGGCAGAGAATGAAAATACGTAGTATATGAAGGAAGTCGAGGACAGTAACTGAAGTGGGACTAATTGTGAAGTAAATAAACGGAAAAAATGACGTCGTGAACTAAAATTTGGAAGAAGTTAAAGCTTAGTAAATGAAGTGAGGAGATAAGAATTTGTAGTAAATGAATAATAATTTGTGGACATTAATTAAGGTGAGGGCAGTGGGTAGTACATGGAAGTTAATGTCACTTGGTCTAAGATCTCTTATGACAATGGCAGTTGATGTAGATGAAATTAGGCAAAATTTGGCGTAGAAAACGCTGGCAAATGTACAGGAAGAGCAAAAATTCTATTATTAGAATAAGCAATTGAATTTAACGCCCTTCACGAAATGAAAAAGGAAAGAAGTATTGAAATATATCTTTATATTGCTTTCGAAGGATCCGGATGTACCCAACGATGAGAAGCGGCAAAACGAGGTTCAGCCTAGCAGGGTAAAATTAGTACAAGTGGAAATTGCTGAGAGAGAGAGAGAGAGAGAGAGAGAGAGAGAGAGAGAGAGAGAGAGAGAGAGACTAGTTCCTCCTGGCGCCCACAGCAGAGCACCATCACCCTTAAACGACTTTATCATCGTCATCCCCTGCCTGCATCCTTTGCTTAGTCTCGCATTCTCACTTTTTCCTTTCCGTCCTTTATTCCGTGTAATTACCTGTCTAGAACCGACCGTCTACAGCCAACCCACCAACTCCCACATCATTAACCCCCCACACTAACTACTTCACACTTTACCCTACACCCACTCACGAGCAGAGATGTTTTCGGAACGACCGGGTTTCTCTGTCTTCCTGACAAGCGCACCGCAGTTCCTGCTGACATCCACAAAAAAACGTTTGAAAATGCAGACCGGAAGTGTGTAGACGGTTCCAAAGGGTCTCCGTTTGTGTTTTGACAGCGTTCGCATCACTGTCTCTTGTAGAGAGATCACAGGCTACCGAGATGGGTGTTCTGCTGATGAATTCGCTGTCCCGATTTCAGCGCTATGCAGTAGGCTACTTCCATTAAACTTTTCTTTAGAACCAGTGCCAAGCAAAAGCGTATATCTCATTATATATATATATATATATATATATATATATATATATATATATATATATATATATATATAATATATATATATATGTGTGTGTGTGTGTGTGTGTGTGTGTGTGTGTGTGTGTGCGTGTGTGTGTGCATGCATTTGGTGAAGTATCTTGGTTTACCTCAATGTCATAGTTAGTTACTTGTTATGATCTCCCATTTTTTTTTATTTTACACATGAGGATTCTAATACGTTATAGCCTCTTTCTTACATTATTAGTCTTAGGAATTCTTTCACATTTATGTCCGTACACTTCAGCGATAGCAGCATTACATTATAGAGAAAATTCTCTCCTCAAGCTCTGAATTGTCAGCAACCCCTCCAGAAAATGAGATACGTTTCAAGATCCTAGAAAGTTCAAAGGGAGAATCTACGCTTGGGAACAGAGCCATCTGCTTTTTTCCCCCCAAGGCACAAAGACTTTATTTCCCCCTATGAAAACACCTGCAAAAACAGCTCAGAATTTGTAAAGGATACGTGGTCACAACTCAAAACTTATCTGTGCAAACTTGACTATTTTTCCTGACGTACGAGTATTTCCAAACAAGGTACCACCTACTTGAAACACTTCAGAAAATGTAATGACGCAACGGCAATGTAGTTTAAAACATCTCAAACAACCATGAATTTAAACCTAGGTCGTAGTTCAGCAGAAAAGCATCTGGCTCTCCCTCGCAAGATCCGTAGATCGATCACGGTCTGCCACCTACCAGCCTACATAGCTGCCAGCGCCATCTTGAGTCAAGAAATGGGAATGGGGCTTGCAACCTCATACCTAGAAATTTTTCGAAATAATTTCACCCATAAATTTTTGCGTAGTAAAATGAGCCACAAACGTAATCTCTTTGTTAGAAGTAAACATGGAGAAAATGAAGTAGTAAAGATTTGTAATATAATATCTGTTATTAAAGAAAACATTCAGCTAATAATCGAAGACCGCGCATTTGATTATGCTTTTATTGCTGCTGTGATAGTGGTATTTCAGAATCATTTGAAGAGAGAGAGAGAGAGAGAGAGAGAGAGAGAGAGAGAGGCGTCCCTGAAAAATATGAGCTTTGCACACCGACAAGATATTGACACGTGTATCACTGAAAATAAGGTGGGTAAAGCGGAGGGTCGGGGTGGGGAAGGGAAAGAAGAAACCAAGAAATGACAAGAACTTATCCTCTTAATGGATCCGTTCTCTATGGAAAGAACCGAATCTATCTCCTGCCATTCGTCTCCATACGTCTCGCAGCGGAGGTGACGTTTAACATGGGAGGAGCATTACGGAAAGTGTTTTCGTCGCTGGTCAGACTTACCACTTGGATGTGGGAGTTACAGTGGTAGACTCTCGAAAATAAAAGTTGTTGGGCTAGTAAAGTGGGTTGTTTTTCCCTCTAAGCGTTAGGATGTTTGCCTTGCCACCTACCTAAGCTCTCTCTCTCTCTCTCTCTCTCTCTCTCTCTCTCTCTCTCTCTCTCTCTCTCGATTTCGATGTCAAGCTCCTGGAATTAGGGAAAAGTAAAAGAGAAATCTTGAAATTATTCAATAGATTGACTGACTGATTGTGATTACTAACCTCGGGCATCTGGAAGAAGAGGCAACGGGCCACAACAAGGCACGAGTGAGATATCTCGCCATTAAGATGAAGCGAATAACAATGCAATGTGAATGAACTATTGTCTGCCTCTTAATGAATAGGAAATTAATAAACAAATTATATCTGCACAGAGAATTCAAAAACAAAAATTGAAGTGTCATTCTGTATTGATTACTTAATGCGACTGAAAATTTCCTTCTTGTTTCTATGGTCTATTTGATTTTTTCTTTTCAT
Organism: Macrobrachium nipponense; assembly: GCF_015104395.2. Taxonomy (NCBI): domain Eukaryota; kingdom Metazoa; phylum Arthropoda; class Malacostraca; order Decapoda; family Palaemonidae; genus Macrobrachium; species Macrobrachium nipponense. Next base: position 83,372,344 of record NC_087203.1, on the reverse strand, counting down.
TAACTGAGTGTTGAAAGTAAGTTGATTCTCACGTGTTTTTTGTCTCTTCCCCAGAATCGTGTCATGGTAACCGAGAGGGAAAAGTTCCCTTCACTGAATGGCGGTCTTATCAGACGGGGAAGAGGAGGAGGAGGAGGAGGAGGAGGAAGTGGAAGCGGAAGTGGCAGGGGAAGAGGGAGAGGTGGGGGGGACGACTCCGTGTCCCCAGGGGGGCGCCTCGAGTCCCCCCGACCTGGGGGCAAAGGGAAAATGTTGACCTTATGCGCAGGTTTGTTATTCTTCTTGGTGCTCCTGATGCCCGCAGTGGCCATCAACCCTCTCTCCACCCTCGAATGTCATCGACGTCAATATACTTACAAGGTGAGAGACTGATCATATCAATCGTTTGGATGTAATTCACAAACTCGTTAACGAATGACTGGTCATATTTTTGCATAATCATATTTGTGGATAAATAAATAATCTTAACACAAAGAGATTAAGATTTTATGATGCATCAGTCACACCTGTTGCTGAGTTATTAGCCTTGTTTGCATATATATCAGAGATTACTCCTGCATTAATGGATCGACCGTGCTTGTAAATAGTGATGAATCACCCGTGTATGTCATTTATCATTGCCGAACGCGAGATTGTCCTCAGGAGTACAATATTCCAATATCGAACCTATTTCTGTTTTTCTGTAAAAGAAAAGAATTGAGATAGCTATTTGTCTGTCCGTCCGCACTTTTTCTGTCCGCCCTCAGATCTTGAAAACAACTGAGGTTAGAGGGATGTAAATTGGTATGCTGATCATCCACCCTCCAAGCATCAAACATACCAAATTGAAGCCCTCTAGCATCAGTAGTTTCTATTTTATTTAAGGTTTGAAGTTAACCATGATATTGCATCTGGTGCTAACAACACAGGCCACCACCGGGCCGTGGCTGAAAGTTTAATGAGTTTTTACCTGTTTTTTTCTCTGTAAAAAACATTTATCACGACTGCCTTTTTAGGTACAAAATGTTAATTCATATTTATTTTTCACTCTTTAAGGTACACAAGACTGACGACAACGGTCGAATATGTTGGGACTACATCAACGTCATGAGCTGCTGGGGGCGATGCGACTCAAACGAGGTAGCTACTCTAGATAACACATGATTTGATCTGTTTGTTGTTGTTACTCATTTCTTTCCTTTTCCAATTATGTCTCATTAATAGGATATCTAGGCTTTCCTCTTCATCATGTTTTAGGTCTTATCATTAACACCGATTCATTTTCCTTCTGTTTTCTTTTATTAATCATCCCCTCACCTTTATTGCTTTATTGTCATTACTGATATATCTTCTCTCTCTCTCTCTCTCTCTCTCTCTCTCTCTCTCTCTCTCTCTCTCTCTCTCTCTCTCTCTCTCTCTCTCTAATTATTAATTCTCTCTTCCCTTTCCTACTATAATCATTAATTTATCTTGTTGGCAATATTCGTAACGAATGATTCGCCTAGTAATCCTTTTCTTTCTAATTCTGCTTTCTATACGTATCACCGATTTGTCTCACCTCCAGTCATTCTGCTATTTCTTTATGCTTAAACGTGATCAATGATATGTTGATGCGTCTCGGCTTCCATAAGTTCGCATTTAGATCAATCGATGATCCTATCTGCTTCTTCCCGTAACAATCGTACGAATTACTATTTTTATCTTCCTTTCGAGTTATTACCTCTTCTTCCTGGCCGTCGATTTTCTCATCGTCCTCTGCGTATGCAGAAGGAAATATAATCGCCTGCTCCAACCAGGATTTTATAACTTTTCTTTTATTATATTACATATTCATTGTCCCGTCCGGCAGTTCCTGGATGCTATTTTCGGAGTTTATCGTAGTAATTCGGGTAATGAAGAAAGGCAAAAAAAAAAAGTGTTACAAATAACAATAACCGTAATTACTATACTTAGACACTACAACGACTTGAGTTTTCTTTCACGAATGCTAAAGCGTAGTAAATAAAGCTATCAGGGTATATCTAAGTAACTCATGGCAATCTTCAATTTTTTAACAAATTAAAATAAATGGCCGTTTTTTTTCTAACAGATATCAGTGACAATGGCAAGAAAATGTTATCATAAAATGTAACCCAGACCAGCGTGCTTGGAACATTTATCCTAATACTCACTTACTGACATTCATTATTCTTTCATGGATACAATAAGGAAAAAATACCGAAATCTTCAGCATAATTCCCTTTCTTTCACGGATACTAAGGATGTGATGAGCATAAATACCTAAATCCAGTGACATTTACATTTTCTTTCACAAACAACGGAAAGCTGATACTTTCTTGAGATGAAAGTTAGTGACAATAGCAACATGAAATTAAAAAACAAATGATTTATGCAATGTGGTTACCATAAGTGCTCAAATATTTAGCAACACTTACGTGTTTATTTCGTTTTTTTTCCTTTTTTTTTGTGGGGGGGGGATACTTATTTTTTAGGGAATACTTTTTTTAGGGAATTCTGTGTGATACGTTGAAGTTATCTTACTATCAAGCATAAACAGCACGATGCTTTTGTTTACGACTTCTTCACACCAGTGACACTCAGAATTCCTGGACCTGATCCAGACTTCAATCCTTATAGGAATCTAATTAATTGTTCCTTGGAACAGGGGTGATTTTTTCTCGTAAATTGCGTGAAAATCCACTAATTATTTTCACGTAATTCTACTGATGATCAGAAAACTAAAGGAAAATCAAGCTAACTGTCCCTGAACCCTAGTGATTTTTTTATTTATCAAATTCTTATAAAACTCCTCTCATCACGCAATACTGTTAATAGATGGAACGAAAAATATATACAATATGATATACACGTACGTATATAATATATCGTATTATATATTATATAAATATAATATAATATATATATATATATATATATATATATAGATATATATATTAACTAGAAAATTATTATATATATATATATATAAATATATATATATATATATATATATATATATAAGGCAAGTTCCTTATCGTAGATAGGAGGCGACAGACACTCCTCTTGAAAGCTTGGAGGTTATATTATTATCATTATTATTATTATTATTATTATTATTATTATTATTATTATTATTATTATTATTATTATTATACATGAAAATTTATATTTAACAAGCCTAAGTCATTAACCTGCAAAACAATCTTCCTCAAACTAGAAAAAAATAGAATCGGAAAATTAAGAGTAAATTGCTTTCTCTCTCAGGGAAGAAAGTAATCTTTGTATTGCAAAGATGATGGATTGATGCGTTCCCTTCAGATATTTCGTATATCAAGTCCTTTTCATAACCACGGTAATCCATCTTGCCTGTCTTTAATACTGTTTCCCCCAAATCTCTCTCTCTCTCTCTCTCTCTCTCTCTCTCTCTCTCTCTCTCTCTCTGTGTGGTTGGTAATACTGCTTAATCCGGTGTGCTTTCTGCTTCTGTGTTATGGAATTTCATGTAGTTAAATACTCTGACCACTTTTCTTCGAAAGAAAAAAAAATTATAAAAATGTCTAAGGGGTGGCATTAAACATGCAAAAAAGCATTTTAATAGATAGTAGAGCATTAATTATGATATATTAATTTCCGAGGTAGAGCGACTTATATTTAAAAGGTACATTGTAGCTTCGATATATGTTATGAATCACGGAAATGTGAATATGACTTACACACATATTATATAATATATATATATATTTTAATAAATTATTTATTTTTTAATTTTTTATAAAATAATAATAATATATAATATATATATGTGTGTGTGTGTGTGTGTGTGTGTGTGTGTGTGTGTACGTGCGTGTGTGCGTGTTTAAAATATTTAAAAACATCTTTGAGTAACCCTCGAATACAATTCGGAGAGTCAAGTTATTAGCCATAAACATGTAAGCGTGCATGTAAACGTGAGGCAATAAACGCATAAAACTATTTTTCTATTCTTGACTGCAGTATTTACCCAATGCACCTTAAGTGCACGGGACGGGGTGAGGAAAAACAGTGTATTTACACCGAAAATATTGAACCCACTGAACCCTCCTTACTCGCCCGACGCCCACTATACCATAATTTACATAATTCAGACCGAACACTTTTAAGTTACAATCATATTTTGGTGTAATTCCTTCCTTACTATCACGGGCAGCATTTAATGTTACTGTCGCTATATAATGCATTATTTTCTAAAGTTCCTTGAGCTCCCTTTATTAAACGGAAGGCTCCTGCTGGAATCAGATATAAAGATAATAAGAAAGATTTTTGTTTTTCTCTGAATTCCAGTTATTTACACCCCTTCATCCCTGCAAATAAAACGCGGCGTATTCATTTACCATTTTTACGTGGTGGCTCCTATGCTGTAAGCGTGTGAACCGAATGTGTACGAGCTTCGAGAGTGTACCCCCCTTTTTATTATACCGTCATTTTGACGGTATGAGCACACCAGTAATGAAATGAAAAGACGCGAACACTATATACAAAATTATAGAAGCAACCGTGACAGCAGCAACTTTATGCCCTTTTGCAGCCAATGCCTGAAAAATGCAAGGATGGGGAAAAGGATGGAAAGGGGCGGGGCTTAGCTACAAACAGCTACAAACGGAGAGATTAACCTCATACCTCTTAAGGAAACCAATGTTATACGAGTCAGGGGGAAACAGATGCAGGAAGAGGATTTACGCAACTCGTGACGCAAGGTCATTTACAACCAATCAATTAAAACCAGACGAACTTGGTAGGGATACTTAGAAAAAAAAATTCTTCAGAATATACTTCCAGACCAAAGGAGCTCCAGATGTCTGCACAGCGACGACGACTTATAATTCCACGTACAAAAGAATTTACCCAAAATATTTTTCTAACTGTTCTGTCATCTAATGTCAAATTAGGTAGTATTTTATAAGCCAAGTCCTCTTCGACCTCTGACTAAAAATATGACAGTTGCCGTACCCTACATTCTCATTAAATTTATAAAAAATATATAAAGCAGTTGCTTTACCCCACCTTCACAATAATTTTACACTGCAAATACAAGGCAGTTGCCGTTCCCAACCTTCTCATTAATTTTAAACTATGAGCCTCAAGCACCTGCAAAAATTATTTTGATGTACCTATGCTTTCTTGTATCAAGAAAAATAAATCCCAATTCACTAAGGTCATGAACATTCTTCTTAACGTCTCTTTACCGAAGGTCAGCTCGTCTTAGCAGTGTCATGTTCCCAAATCGCGTGGCATCAGGACAGAACGGGAGCCAATAATTACGAGCACTTAAGCTAATCAACGAAATTGCTTTGGGGGATGTGCTTGCTTTATTTCTCTGACGACTAGGGACCTCGCCGTTTCCAATTTAACTAGTCATTGCCATAATGAGAGATAAAGTTACTCTAGTTCATGTCGTGGAATGACTGAATTGACGCTTGCATCAGATCGGCATGACGTACCTTCACATCAAGTTAATGCATAATCTGCCCCGTATATGTATATAATTAGGTGCACACACATACATATACATACACACAGACACACACACACTCACATTGTTTTATTGTTTTCTACTGACTTATAATCCCGTCCACTCCTAATCTCTCTATAACGAACCGCATCTAAACGCTTATATATCCTTTCAAAAACACTATCATTTTGTAATATTGTTTGGTCCAATAACCGTATTCCTAAATGAATTCCCTGAAAAATTTTCCCTTGACGAACACTTTCAAACTTTTAACTGCCTATGCAACTTGTTGCTGCTTCACGAAAAAGGAGCCCTTATGAACTCTGTTTGACAATTCTCGTTCAAAAAACTTACAGTTTTTGCAACTAATGAGATATATTAATTTAGAAAATAAAAATAGATCTCATCTTCGACAAGAAAGTGATATTGCATTTGACATGGAGATCATGACATGAACATCTGCCAATCTGGATAATCCATAATTCACTATATCTTTACAATCTTACGTGAATCTTGCCTACTGAGCATTATGATAAACAGCAGTGAAATGAAAGGGAAAAGTACGCGTCTTTAAATGAAAATCAAATGTATCGTTATTCTAAAGGTTTCTATTTTATTTACCTCATGATCAAAACCGAAAAATAAAATTGTGACAATATAAAAACCAACTTTCTTGCCTATATTGCAGTCATAACGACGATTTTCTACAATCACTTCTTCTCCAGAAAATAACTTGCATCGTTAATCACAAAAACTTTTAATCACGTCGAAGTTCCATTCTCCCTTTAACTGAGTCTGTCATTTGTACAAACTTATTCATAAACTCTTCTGACTCTCGAGAGTTGTTGCGATCTAGTTCATCTCACTTGTGAGTCAATTAGCACAGAGACGGTGCCGAGGACAATGACCCAATGACACTGGACCACATAAAGATATCTCGAAACCATAACGAAGGAAACGAGGTCGGAAAACTTCATCGTGGGGAGGCGATACAGACAATCACGTTGACGACAAAACCGAAAGTTACTGGATGAGATTCTCAGCCAAAGAGACAATTTACGAGATGATAAAAATGTCACGCCGGAGTATCTCAGGCGGGGAATTCAAGGTACGAAAGCGGTGATCATAACAAGGCAGCTGATTTCCTGATCATTTCCAGGCGTCAGGTACGGGAAACAGGTCAGACCACCTCACCAGCCTTAAACTTTTATTTTGGTTCTTTATTATTTCCTGGCGTCAGGTGAAAGTTGGGTTTGGGGGTAATGGGGAGGGGGAACGATGGTCGATGCCTAATGTTCTCTTACATAACCTTCCCTTTGAAGAAGGAGCTTTACATTCTTCTTTCCAGAATGCCTAACACTCCTTTGCAGTTTGTCTCACCCTCCTTTCCAGAATGTTTAATTCTCCTTTCCGGAACCATCCATTTAAACCAGACTGCTTAGATCCCCTATTTAGAATATCCGTTCCAGAAACATCCTTATCAACTCGGAGATTCTAACCTCCTTTCCAGACATTTAGGTATACCGAAGAACAGACAAAACATGAATGAATATCTTCGAAGGAGATACAAAAACACTATCAATTATGAAAGTGATTAAGAAGGTCTGTTTCGTCATTTTCCACTTGTTTCTTCACCAAGTATTGTTAATGTGAAAGCTATTACATGTTATTGAAAGTTAATGAGAAATTCCACAGAGGATTTATCCTATGATTACCTTCCATTCTATTGAAAAAATAATTGCAACTCGAATGTCTTTAAGATAAAATCTAGTTAGGCTACTCTGTAAAGTGTTTCGAGGATCATGCCAGTCTCAAGCTCAGAGTAATAAAAGAACTTGTTGAAGACAAAGTTAATACCACAAACAATTTAAACTGAAAAATGTTGATGAAACGCACAACGAATCTTACCAGCCAAGTGCAAGACAAATGGACCTGGGGTTATACGAGTGAAAGTCAGCAATTACAATGAATGGCTTGACCGCGTTCTTATTTATTAACTATAAGTATGATTTAGTAACTGCATACCTAATTTTTCTGTTTATTGCAGGTATAAATGAAGTTCTTTTCTATTTGCGATTACATCTGTTCATTTCCAATTACAGATAGCAGACTGGAAGTTCCCTTACAAGAGGTCTCACCATCCAGTTTGTATGCACGAGTCGACGCAACTAACGGAAGTAAGTTTCTGAGGCTTTAGGTAATAAAAGGGTTTCATCAACAAATACTTCAATATTTTGAATAGTATTCGCTCTTTATGCACTGAATAAAGTCAGTTTTGTTAGATGAGTTTAAATCTGTGAGCATGCTGCTCAGAGATGTAAACTCATCTAACAAAACTGACTTTATTCTGTGCACAAAGAGCGATTGTGTGTGTGTGTGTGTGTGTGTGTGTGTGTGTGTCATGGCGTAGACAGGGTGTGCATTAATATATATTATGAAAGATGCAGAATGAGAAGAAGAAGGATTTCATGGAATTTTCTCACGTAAATTCCCATGGATAGCTTCCATTTCCCATCAGTACAAACTAGATTACGCACAAATAAAAACTTAATGAATGATGAGTTGTAGTAAGCCAGACAAAATTAAAACGTTCGGTAATGTCACGTCCACATACATTCACACGAAGATATATATATATATATATATATATATAATATATATATATATATATATATATATATATATATATATATGTCTGTGTGTGTGCGTGCATGTGTGTCTATGTGTATATATATATATATACATGTATACACACACACATATACATATATATATATATATATATATATATATATATATATATATATATATATATATATATATATATATATATATATATATATATATATATATATATATATATATATATATATATATATATATTTATATATATCCTTAGGCTATCTTAAAAGATTAAAGCATAGATTCTTATCACATAAGGGAACAAAAGAATCAGAAAAACCTAACTTTAATGTCCGAGTTGTTATACCTAGGTATAGATCACACCAGTTTATAGGTAATTCTACGGACAAAATCTTCGGAGCGTCGTGTTTTAGCACCAGCATCTTGAGGGTAAAAGTAAAACTATAAACAAAAACGGAAAATTTCTCAAATGATCTCACTTGTATTGCATTATATACCCACTTTTCTGTACTCTTCAGCCAAAGAATATTATTAATAAACGACAGGTCTGGACGGAGCTGTTCTGAAGACTTGCCACTTATGCTTAAGAATATTTCTCTAAAACTAATTTGACTCTGAGTAAAGTTGCTCTTGGGCATCAATGCAATTATACCGATTGCGTCAGACCCAAGTTGTAATTTTTATGACCGAATACTATTTCTTAAAACTGAACCCTTTAAGCTTTCAGTAAAAAAAAGAAAGAAAAAAAACTACTTGGGATGGCCTTGTCTATCCGTCCGCACTTTTATGTCCGCCCTCAGATCTTAAAAAATACTGAGGATAGAGAGCTGCAAATTGGTGTGTTGATCATCCACCCTCCAATCATCAAACATACCACATTGCAACCCTCTAGCCTCAGTCATTTTTATTTTATTTAAGGCTAAAGTTAGCCATAATCCTGGGTCTGGCAACGATATAAGACAGGCCACTACCGGTCCGCGATTAAAGTTTCATGGTCCGCGGCTCATACAGCATTATACCGAGACCACCGAAAGATAGCCCTATTTTCGGTGGCCTTGATTATAAGCTGTAGAGAAAACATGCCTGAACCAGAGAAACTTTGACGCCTTTATTTATTTTATTTTTTTTAGCACAAATGATTACTCATTTTCATCGTAAACTTAACTAATAGTTCAGTTTTATTTCCCGTTCGGGTAACCTATAAAACCAATGACTAAATGTAACCTTGACTTTCTTTTCTTTTGCAGGTAACGTTACGTAACTGCGACGATGACGTCAGTCCGGGGACGGAGATTTACGCCTTTCACGAAGCTACCAGGTGCGCCTGCTTGGTCTGCAAGTCGTCTGAGGCTTCCTGCGAAGGCATACGATACCGAGGAGCCCGCCGTGCCCCTCGCGCCAAAATGCCCAGAGGTTAAAATGCCCCGCGTTCTAAAAAGTGTATATTTACTCCCAGATTGTTGGATCATTTCTTTATATCAGGAATTTTAAACCTTCGATTAAATAGTTTGTGCTGACACACGAATTTCAGCGACAGATACTGCAAAGAAATACGTCAATATCATTCTGGTTTTCAAATGTAAAAGGGAGAAATTTCTATTTGAAGTTAGGATCCAACATTCCAACTTCGAAGGAAGATTTAGAAAATCTTCTTTCAAGCAAGCTCATGGGATTCAGAAAGAAGGCGAGAATTCCTTTCCTTCTAGATTTTCAGGACTTGAAAGAAAGGTTTAGAGAGGTCTTCCTTCAAGCTCTGGGAACTTCAAAGGAACGTCTACGAATATCTTCCTGCGAGTTCAAAGGGCTCTGACAGAAGATTTGAAGAATGTCTTCCTTCAGGTTGCGAGGACTTCGAAGGAAGGGTACGAATAATATCTTCCTTCCACTTCTGACTGGGAAGGAATATTGAGGAGTATCCTCCTTCAAGTTCTGAGGAACAAAGGCAGCGTTACATTTTCCGATTCCAAAAGTAAAAATTTTCCCTTCTATTTTAGGAAAAATTTATCTTTATTATTCGAAATCAGAGAGATACAATGAATATATAAGCAAAAAATAAAAGTTCTACTTCTGATGTACGAAAAACTAAAATACGCACAATTCACGCCAATGCTCTAAAAAAAATCTTAAAAAATCTACAGAACACCAGAGATATTCTTATACGCTTACCACAGGGCCAATTGAGTAGAGTCACAGGTATCAAAGGCAGCAATGAAGATGATCATCATATTTCAGAGGTTATAGTTAGTACTTTAGAAAGCATAGAGAAATTCTGGATTATGTTTTTATGTGTTTCAAATTAAGGAAATGAATAGTTCAAAAGGCAATAACAGCACATACTATCTCCGACTGCTTTTGGATTTCATTGTGAATCACTCAGATCTACTACTAATTTCGTATACCTCATTTTCGTTATATTTCACCCACCTCATTACACAAACACAAACGTCCGAAACTTGAAGTTTTCATGAAAATAGTTGTAACACCAGAGAAATACACTTCATAATTTTTAGTTTTATAGATGGCATGCGGATATTACTAAAATATTTGTCTTCAGTTATACTAAAGCTAACAATTTACTAATTTAATACGTTGCATACTTCTATCATGTACATCACGAAAGTAAACAAATGAACAAATGAAGCTAAATCGTTCTATTTTTTTTAAAGAAAGCCAGTGCATGACGCGATGAATGAACATGATATCCATTTCAGCATACTTTTGATGGACAATGTAATAATATTAGTTTTAATGAATGAATGGAAATGCTCAAAGACCTCAGCTAGCTACTTTCGATTTGTTTTTATCCTGTAAGACATTTCATTCTATTAATTTCTCCACACAAAGAATATATGTTTATTTATACATATATCCATAATATATATACATATATGTATACATATATGTAAATAAATTCTTCTATTAAAACAGGATACGTCTCAAGCATAAAAGGCCCATTAAAACACTGGTTTAAAGCTAAGGACTATATATAGCCCACCGAAATACAGTCTTTAGCTTTGAACCAGAGTGTTCTAATGGGATTTTGATGCTTGAGATGTACATATATATATATATATATATATATATATATATATATATATATATATATAGTATATATATCTATATATATATATATATATATATATATATATATATATATAATATATATATATATATATATATATAATATTGAGAGGCCTTCATCAACGAAATCCAAAGAATTGGAGAGATAATAAAAGTATGAAAGCGTTACAATAACACTATCAACCCAGTAACTACTAGGGGAAATGGGAAAGAAGACTCAAATTATAGCAATATATCCGGAAACTTATTCTTATTAAGGTTATAACATAAGTAAAGTTTCCTAGTGCGATCATTGATGTTAGAAACTAAGTGTTGCTGTTGTGTTGATGTAAATATAAGTTATGTTAACTTATGTCCAGCGTCATCTGAATTATTTAATTTTCATTGAAAAAATCTTTTCTTATGTTTTCCATTACAGTCCATAAGGCGGTATAACAAGAAAAAATTTACTGGTACCTTTTTTGAAACCATATGAATATGTATTATAGATATATATATATAATATATATATATATATATATCTATATATATATATATATATATCTTATATATTATATAATATGTGGTGTGTATTATCTTATATATATATACATATATATATATATATATATATATATATATTATATATATATATATTACATAATATATATATATATATATATCATATATATACTATATATATAGATATATATGTATGTATTATATATATATATATATCTGTATAACATATATAGACATATAAATATTAAGATACATATACATATATATATATATATATATATAGATATATATATATATATATATATATATATATATATATATATATAGATATATGAGAGGTATTGATGGCTTTTTGAGATCATAAATATAACGAAAGTACTGTCTTGACACCACTACTCATTAAGACAACAATGTTCCAAGGTGATATATATTATATTAATAATGTGTGTATTACGTGTCTCTCGTCAATAGTGGATATGTGGATACATTGAAAAAATAAAAGATTTGTATTTATTTTCTCTGTCTGTGGGATCATCATATCATAGTATGCCTGCAGGTATTGGCAAAATCAATAAATGTATTCCAGACAGCAGTAGCTATTTTTGTAAATAAACCCTCAACAACCCTCCCTTCTTTTCTTTGCCATCCGTTTGATGAACAACAAACATTTATTATTATTATTATTATTATTATTATTATTATTATTATTATTATTATTATTATTATTATTATTATTATTACATTCAAATGGACTATGACCGGAAGACCAATAAATGCAATAAAAATCTCGCAGAACAGAATGGTCATTTGTGAAGAGAGGAAAGTACAGAGTATAAGATAGTAAATGAAGAATATATATATATATATATATATATATATATATATATTATATATATATATATATATACAAATGTATATGTATATGTACAATATACTAATGTATACAAAAGCATATACATAATAGAGAAATATCGAAAAACGATGATATTCGTGCATAATTAATAAAAGAAAAGAGAACCTTCGGTTTTTTCAAAAGTAAACCAAGTTTAAATACAAAATCACTGAAGACCGTATTTACTGCTCAAAAGGAATGTAAATACAACATACGAAAAACGTAACTGTCCTTAATTGTGTTAACATTGTTCGAATACATTTCATGGCATCGTGCATCGGAGGCACGGGAAAGCTATGTAACATTTAATAAAGAAGGTAAACACACGGCATGTTAAGTTAAAATTACTCTTAAGTTTGGTACAGACCCAGTTAAAAATCATGATCCTCTCGTGGCAACACTTCAGATTTGTGTTCACAATCTTATTTATTTACTGAATAATTATAACTACAGCTTCAATTTAGTAACTTTTCTTATGGGCAGACTAAAGAAAAAAGCTGTTAGAATCAGAGCAAAAAAATAATTGTTCTGAAGTTCAATTTCGATACAATTCATATCATTTTGTGGCATAAATATTTTTTTTAAACGGTTTCGTTTTCGCTACAAAAACGTCTGGCCGCTGTCAAAAAATTAGTCCGTGTTCACGTATCTAAGTCGTACAAGATATTCTAAAAATATGCCATTTAACAAATGTCTAGTCCAATCCCGATTAGACTGCGGTATGTATAGTCCTTAAAAAATTAATAACATTACTTCAAAATACAGATCATAAAACCATCGTTTTGCCTGCACCCGACTACCAAGTATTCCTTGAATCTCGTTTGCGTAGGAAATTACAAGGAGGCAGCAAAGCCAAAATGAGTGAGCATACGGAATATTACCAGCAAAAAAATCCCCGAGGGGAAAGGGACGAACCCCTCACTTGGGATTTAACCTCTTCACTTGAAAAAGGGGACAAATCACGGACGCTCTGAACAATCAGGTACCAGATTCAAGGGGGAAATCGCTTCGTATCCCTAGGGAGTGATATATAAAGCAATTCTCCTCACTGAAATGATTGAAAATAAAGTGGACTGGATCCAGGTTTTCACGAAAAGGGTATAAAATGTAATCCACACAAGTTTAGATTCAATTGATCATCTGCAGAAGTAGCAACACAATGCAATAATGTGTTGGTAAACTCGAGTAATGTAGCTATAACAAGGTTGTTCAACATAAGGAGAGAATACGATGTCAGCCATCATAGAATTAAATCGGCTGGGAAAATGATATACATGCAACAATATAAAGAGGAAAGAATTAATACATTATTCGTATTTTATCCAGTGAAAGCAAATCTGAGTTTCAGAGTAACGAATATTTGGGAACCAATAAGGGGGAAATATTACAATTATAATATGTAAGCATTTAGAATCAGTATTAAGTACATTCATTCATCCAGTATATATATATATATATATATATAATATATATATATATATATATATATATATATATATATATATATATATATATATATATAGAGAGAGAGAGAGAGAGAGAGAGAGAGAGAGAGAGAGAAGAAAACTTTAATGGAAGGATAAACCAACAGCCTTAATTCGCGCAAGCAACGTCGTGACAATGGCAATGGGTCTACCGGGTATACTTACCTGAGTAACTTTTGCCCATTAGAAACATCAAGCACCCCAGAGGCTGTAATGCAGAAAAGACGTTCTTTCCTTGAACTGCCAAGTGGTTCATATATATGTGCAAAATGAACATTTCAAAATAGGCAAATGACTCATAATGTTTGGTCGTAACAACTAGTTAATAATATAATAATAATAATAATAATAATAATAATAATAATAATAATAATAATAATAATAATAATAATAATAATAATAATAATAATAATAATAATAATCTCCATATTTCCTTATTTTCTTCTCTTGTCCATTTCTTCCTCTGGTTTGCTTCTGTAGCTCCAGTTTCTCTTTGTTGGTTACTGTCGTTGTGGTGGTCAGTTGCTGGATGACGACCTCCAAGTACCTGACCGTCTTCCCCTTCAATTGGGCTGAATACCTGGCTGCCGGACGAAGCTCCTCTGTTGCCAGAGGTTCCATTTACGTCGTTGTCGTTTAATCTTTCATTTCTTTCCATCACTGCCGAGTTTTGCTATTTAACCCATAGCTGAACCCTACCCCATCAGGAATAGGTACTCATTTACAGCTGAGTAGACTGCGGAAGTTATGGTAAAGATCTTTTCCCAAGGAATCAACGCCGAGGAGAGCGGTCACCCATCCAACGACTGACCAGCCCCAATGTTGCTTAACCAGTCAATTGACGACTTAAACCACTCTGCCAATAGAAACAAGAAGGATATGGGATATGCCAGTGGAAATTGTACCCATAATCATAGGAACACTCGGCACGATCCCAAGATCCCTGAAAAGGAATCTGGAAAAACTAGAGGCTGAAGTAGCTCCAGGACTCATGCAGAAGAGTGTGATCCTAGAAACGGCGCACATAGTAAGAGAACCCCACACTATAATTACCTCCCAGTCGAATTGGAGGACTGTGATAGACAAAAAAAAATATAAATAAATAAATAATAATAATAATAATAATAATAATAATAATAATAATAATAATAATAATAATAATAATATATATAATAATGATATATTATTATTATTATTATTATTATTATTATTAGTGAAAAAGTAGTATTCACATTCACTAAACCAAATAAAAAACTCACCATTTAAGATCTGAAAGCTTTTGCGGAATAGTATGGTCATTATGCAAACTCGAGACGAAATCAAAACATTAATTTTCATGAAGATTCAGCATATAACAGTATTTGCTACGTTATCTTAAGGCCATAAAGGAAAGGTACAATATTCTCAATATTTGTTTCTTTTATTTTAGTACAAGCAGACTAAAACAATAATTGCCAAGACAACCTAAGAACTACCACAGCTTAATCAGAGGGAGGATAAACTCCAGGTAAGTTTGGGGATATGGAATGCGGTCAAAAAACGGGCATCAGTAAAACTGTTACATCGAAATGAAGCAAATGAAAAGAGCGGCCGACACATCCGGTAAGGCCTAGCAAGAGGAAGCAAAACAGGGCCTAAAAAAATTTACCTGATGTTTTCCGGAGCGTGTAATGGGATTTACGTGCGCATACTGTTCCCTTGTTACGGATGCAAAAAGGGAGTTCCGTGCCCAGAATACATCACGTGCTTAGGTACGGTACGGGGGTTTTTGAGCGTGTAATTATCTTATATGGCTGTCCTACTTTCTTTTAGACAATGTTCACGCTGTGGGTCAAGTCCCTGTGCCTCATTGTGACCCACTTCCGGTCACGACAGACTTCTAAGGTCAGCTGTAAGTTTCAAACCTCTTATCTCACGAGGAGGTTGTTGTCCCTATGTTCATGACCCGACAAAAGGTCACGGGATTTTATGGGCCAACGGTGTCTGAGTTTCACTAGTGGTCATCTATTCAGGTAAAATACAGTACCAATATTCCCTAGTATATCTGATCAAGAGGCTAGTGGAATAGTCCTCTCACTGCACTTTCAAACAACAACAAATGGAAAGTCAAGGACACAAATCTCTTAAAGAACTTTGGTCAGAATTTTCAGTCTTGTCAACTCATTCGTTAACTTTGAAAGATCGACGTCTGCGACCTCGGTGGTTGAACGCCATATAATTTTACAATCTCTCAATTATCCTAAGGGGAGGCCTGCCATCTCTCGTTGTAGCGAAGTGACTGTCGAAAATTTTGGCGCAATGATCTGGATAAACTATTTATTTTTCACTCCAAAATATAATCTCCTTAAATACTTTTGCATCAACTACTTAATCGTATATTTTATTTAACGAAAACATCATAGTTAACAATCACGTTACAGTTTTTCTCGCCTCAGTCAAAAAAGAACTATCAAGAATATGTAAAAAAATTAAATGGAATTTCAGCATTTACTTATCTAAACATAAACTTCCATTGTGATATTATCAAAACGGCGAAATCTCTAGGATTCTTTTTCGAATTTTCCACCGATGACGACAATTGCAGTATCTGGCTGCTTAATAGTTAAACATGTAGCTTTGGACCGAGTGGATGTTTAGAAACTATATTGAAGGGTTGGTTATACTTTTTTATTTGTCTCTGTGAATAACTTCTTTCGTTGTCACACTTGAAGATATGAGTAAAGATCCCGTAACTGTTGTGCTCCAGATTTTTCCATGTTTTGAAACAAAAGATTCTTCTATATTTTGAAAAAAACGAACGTACGAAAAGACGCAAGCTCTGTATTTGTTTGTCACAGTAAATTCAACTCAATCCTCTCTAACCAGTTCATTGTTTTATTTCTTCTCCTTTCAGAGCCTTCGACCCAGTCTGTATTTTTCAATGAATGTCTCGTAGCCTTGTAATCTATTTCTCCATTCTTTATTTATCCTACAGCAGGCTGGGCAGCGGAAAATGGAGAAAGAAGTGTATAAAAAGAAACATGAAAAGGTTAAACAAAAGAAAAGCGCATCGTTGTTCGTGTAAAGGTGCAAGTAGAATGTAAAAATAGGGTGCCATACCAAACAGCAAAAAAATATGTATAGTCAAGTCTTCACTGGACATGAGTTCCGTGTGAAATGTAAAAAGAAAATACATCTCTAATGTACATTTAATGAAAACTTGGTGAGAAGAGCAATTAATAAGGATACAGTTTCAAATAGTCAATCAATCTGGCGTTGCTCTACCATTCAACTTCTCCTGTCCTTTTCACCATGTTTTCGGGGACTGCCAAAAGAAACGATAACTGGTGAATACAGTGAAAACAAAAAATTCCCCAACCTAATAGCGCTTCTATGGCATTTTTCAGTGAAAGACAAGGCACTTTTCCCCTTATATCTAGATACGAGGATACGTCACACACAAAAAAAACTGCCAAAACATCTCAAGATCTGCCGCTGGTCTCTTATCTGTCTGGTTTGTGAGTCACACAATCTCTGGCTTATTTCGAATGAGTTAGGATAAGAAGATATATACTCTGCCGGAGACGTGAAATAGAATATCTGACAAATTTTAAGTTAAAGAAAGTGGTTCTTGAATACTCAAGGTCCAACATACATATACATATGCAGATATACATATATACATATATATATATTATATATATATATATATATATATATGATATATATATATATATATATATATATATATATATATATATACATATACATGTATATATACACATATATATACACATATATATATGTACATACATACATATATACATAAATGTATATACATATATATATATATATATATATATATTATATATATATATATATGCATTAGTATATATGTGTCAGTATGCAAATAAAGTAAGAAATTTATCATGGTTTCTTATACCATGTTTCAGCCTGATAAATAGCTACACATTTAAGGCTTTACATTTCAACTACAAGGGAAAACTCAGATGCAAATAATGTTTTCTTTTGCTTGTTTTCGCTACTGAGCATTCTCATCTGGGGAATATTACTGTTATTACACACTTCGTTGTGGAAGTAGTAGTTAAGGGAAGAGGACCGCGACTACCAGAACCTGGATGAGTTCTTAGGCCACCATCTCGTATAAACTGATGCAAGTAATTCACACTAACAAATACAGAATTACCATAATACAAAGAGGAACTGCAAAATCTTGAGAGAAAATATTATTTTTTAAGAAAGGTATTGTGGAAAATGTAAGAGTGCAGAATAATATGAAGGGAATATAATTATTCCTAAAAGAATATCGCAATTTTGTTTTAATCAAGATATTAAAGTAAAAATAGACGAAGGATGTTGCAACGCTATAAGTATATTTACTATGTTTCAAAAGAAAAGCGTGATGTTATACGAACAAGAATTCATAATAGAAATACTATACCGAAATTCAGGACAGGGTCAAAAATGGACTCTGATAATAAAGTTATCAGATAATAGAGAGGTGATTATGAAACAGTGTCCTTTTATGATTTTCATTTCCTCATATACGTGTTCCGGAAGAAACAATAATGGCCTTGTAAGTGAGACAGGTAAAATGTGACACACTGACATAGACTGAGAAACGGGTACGGCGGAATCATTCGAACCCATTTTCTGGCATCTTCTAGCAACCTGTCCATAAAATTTGGACTATGCAGCCATTACGGGAATGATTTCATACCATATTCTTGCCTCCCTAACTACCTAAAAACTCATCCGTGAACGTGCGACGGTGTTATAACGAGCGTTCACAGCTACGGTTGTGAGCGACAACAGTGCCAAAGACTGGCTAATTCGTTGGAAAAGTTAAAAGCAAGAAGCTACAAGAGCTAGAAAATGTTACCGCGACAAAAACCTCGTATTTAAATAAAGGTCGTAATAGCGTATTAGATAACAAAAAGTATATTTAGTAAGTGACACACATTTTGGACACGCAGTACATTAGTATGGGTACACATCTGATTCAACGATGTCTGGCAGTGCCACACCCTCATGCTTGACTAATTGCTAATAGCGATGACTAACTTGCAATAAGCCCTCAGAGTTGCACTTAAATAGTAATAATGGTAGTTGAATAACTCGCGAGTTTTTATACATCTTTCAGTTCTCACTCTCCCTGTCAGCCAGTTAAACATTACAGGGACGAATCAGGAGAGAGAGAGAGAGAGAGAGAGAGAGAGGCTGATGAAGAAGCAAACAAAGGTGAGACAGAGAAGGAAATGAATTAAGGAAAAAACAAGGTGGACGACTGAAGATGAAGGGAAGAAAAAGTAAAATAGTTTGATAAAATTAACCTTCTCGAACGTGGCCTCATTTGGTAATCCAGTTTCCCCTGTAACTTTGGAGAACCCTCGGAAATGTTCTATTAACTGAGACGCTTTTTATTTCTTTTCACTTATGGCAAAATTCTCGCAATTACTAAAGGATTCTTACAATTCCGTCAGACGTTTTAGAAGCCTGTTGTTACTGGTATTTCAAAAGGGTTATTAAAAACGTTATTCATCCATTTTTATTATTTTCTTCTAAAATAACTGACTAACCACCATCTTGTTGACTCTTGGGCCTATTTCTGACCTATCGCCACTCTTCAGTGCGTGCGTAGGTATGTGCGCCTGTGCACTACAGATAAACAAATAAACATTCTCCACAGAAACACACACAAACATGCTCATATACACAGACACATACAGACACAAACACACACCGATATATATAGGTATTTATATGGAGGGTGGGTGTGTTTCTATATTTGTGTGTGCATGTTCGTAAATTACGAAGGGCTCTCCAAAACATGACACCCCTTCATGCCACACCTTATCTCACCATCACATTCAAATCAATATCAGCGACAGTGCAACGGCAGATCTGTTATGACAACTCACCTAAAAGACGTCATCCAGCTTATATGAAAGGTCCTAAAAAAGGTTCTAAAAATATTTCAAAAAGTGGTGTAAGGGTAATCGAGAACTGGCTGTACCAGCCTTCGTCCTCCTTTGACAGAAATCCATTACCTGGTTAACTGCACCGATCCACCTTCTTATTTATCTATTTATTTATTTATTCATTCATTTATTTATTTTGGTTTGTTTGACGCAGAGTTAAACCCTTCCCCATTATTTGTGCCGATTCCTTTTTCTTTCCAATCATAGAGATCTATTCGGAATCCGACTGTGAATTTAGATTGCTTTTCACGTCATAATGACATCTACCGAGGCTTTCGACAGCGAGTAAAAATGAATTCAGAAATGAAGCGTTTCAGAATTCAAAATTAAATGCCTAATACATTCAGAACCTGAAATCGAAAAATATCCAAACGAAAAATGAGAATTCAACGTCGGTTTGTCCATCGGCGTTACACAGAGAAATGGAAGCAAACCATTGATTTAAATCAAAAGGAAGAACCAGAGCCGAAATTAGTGATGATACGCATTATTATAAAGCCCCAAAGGAAAGGGACGAACCCCTCCCATAGGATTTAAACCCTTCAGTCGCAAAGAGGGAAAGGACCTGTGTGACGTTTCGGAGACTTCGTGTACTAAATTCGCGGGAAAATCACTTCGTATAAGCATGGCTGATGAAAGGAATTACCTTCAACTGAGCGAAAATTGCAAAAATTGGAAGTTATGTATTCTGGAGCACATAAGGAAAAAAATTCCAGAGCTTGTGTTAATGAATTGAAAATTAAAGAAAATAAAAATACCCATGGTAGCATGAGTCTTCCAATGGAGAAACAAATCCCCAGTTATTCAATTGTACATATATTTAAAGATAAAACTTTAGGGATAGGGGAACCGAACAGATTCCCCAAAGCTATCCTTACAGTTTTTATCTTTAAATAAATGTGCAATTACATAATTGTTGATTTGTTTCTCCAACTGACTAAAAACAACATTTCGCATAATTTTAGCAGTTTAATTTTAACACGTCTGCGATAAGAGACGAGGTTCCCTCACGAGAATACTTCAAAGACAAAGCTCCCTACAACAGAAAAGGCTGACCAGAAGGAATGTGGGAGAATGAAGAATTCCTTACGTATTTTCTTCTTTCATTACTGCACGTGGGTAATAGAATGCACTCACGTGAAACAAAGGAACCCAAAATGGCGCCTTGATTAATGGTAGCCCTTTCCTGAAATTCTTTCCTTTATGATTATCGTTCTAAAGAGTTTACCTAAAAATGAGTGCTCTTACAGCATTCAGCCCACTAAACGCGCCGGGTTAAATGACTAGGTAAATGATCGTAAATTAGGAAAACCAGTATTTATCATCATAATTTTGTCATGGAGAAGCCGGTAGGCATGACACACACACACGCATATATATATATATGTGTGTGTGTGTGTGTGTGTGTGTATACACACACATATATATATATATATATATATATATATATATATATATATATATATATGTATATATATAAGCTTAAAAAATCACAGTAGATGTACGTGACTTTATTGAATAAGCGAATAGCACAGGAAAATGATAGGAAGAAATTCACGCACTTTCGTCTTTATTAAGACATAGTTAAGGACGACGTCCTAATAAAAACGGAAGCGCTTGGATTTCTGCCTATCATTTTTCTGTGGTATTCACTTACATATAATATATAGTATAAATATATATATTTGATATATATATATATATATATATATATATATATATATATATTATATATATATATATATATATATATATATAAGTGAATACCACAGGAAAATGATAGGCAGAAATCTAAGCGCTTTCGTCTTTCCTAACACATTGTCAAGGAACGAATGAAATACAGTTGGAAAGAAAGTTACCAGGTAAACAAAAGGATCAAGGATACCAGATGGATAATTGTCAAACGGGTAAAAATCAAAGAGATAATCCAGGATTATCGGATATCACACGGTCTCAAACTTAAACCAAAATTTAACCATATGAGAAACTAAAATGTAGCCATACAAATTCCAAAAAATGTATAAAACGGAATATACTAATTTTGTTGCTTATATTTATCTACAATTTTTTTTCATTATGAAGGCATCGAGTTTAAATAAACCAAGACTTAAATTTAGAACACTTCCATTATTTGACTTGATGAAACAACATTCATTGATATTCCTTATAATTGTGTCATTACATGAGATTAAGGCTCTTGCTTGACTACAGTTAATAGGATGATCTAAATCTTTCATATGTACGAATAATGCATTCGATATTTGTTCAGTTCTCACAGAATATTGGTGCTGTTTGATTCGTTGTGAAAGGGATTTTCCGGTTTGTCCGTAATACATTTTATACAGAGGCGGTGCAAACAACTGGCACAAGGCCGGATGATGCTAAGTATAAATGTGGAATCTATTTCCATTGATCAGTGGTTCCCAACATGGGGTGTACACCCCACCAAGGTTTCATTTGATTTCTAAGAGGGGCAATTCGAGAATGTTTAACCAGAGTTAATGGCCTTTTAGGCCTCCTCCACGTGAATATATATAAGAATATATATCACCACAGGGGCACAAGGATTTAAGAGGTGATTAGGTGGGGTATAAAAAAATAAAAGTTGGGAACCGCTGCATTTGGCTACGAGTTGCTCACTGAAAATTGTTGCGATTTAGGCACATTCGTTAAACTCCCTTGCTTCTTTATTAAATTAAGTTCTATATTGGGTACACATCATTTAGTAAACCGCAGTGGTTTGCAGTTACTGCTGATAACTGCACAGGGTCAATAAACTCTTCCTGAAATTACGTACGTATGTATGTATGTATGTATGTATAAATAATGCACATACATATATACATGTATGTGTAATATATTACATTTGTACATACAGATAAATTCCATATCTGTAAATAAACCCATGACCCAAGGGGTCATTGGCGAATTAGGAGTGTAACCGCAATGCCATAACAGGACGTGAAACTAGACCATGCTATGCAATGCTTGCAGTAGCCTGGTTTGCATTTGCATGTATAATCATTTTGTGTGTTTTGTAAACAGGTCACAACACCTTCCATGGGAAGCGGTTGACCCATTCACCTGTAGCGGAAACACATGACTTCCGAGCCGTATGGCTACGTGTTCATTTTATTCTTGTTATTATTGTTATTATTGCTAGTGTTACGCTATCGACGCGATCCTCCTATATTTCAGTTCAACTTAGATTTCTCAACTGAGCGGTCATCCGACCAAACCATTCCTATACTCCAGTGATGGAGCTAAAAAATAAAGTTGTTAAGTTAACTCAGTTCGTTTGAGTCATCTCCATTATTCTGAAGAAGAACCAAAATCTACTAGATCTCACTCAGACGAGAAGGGGAAAAAGAACCACAATACTTGTGTATAACAGTCACAAGAAAAGACATACAAACTGCCGCAGTCCTATACCATTGTAATAGGAGGACAGCGAGCAGTAAGATATGTATATATGTGTGTGTTTGTGTGTGTTCAGAGATGTAGCAGGTGTCTAAAAATGGCATTTGCTAATGCGGATATCAATGAGCTATTGAACACTGAGCAGGGGGTGATATTCGCATATCCTCATTCTCAAACTGCGGATGCGGATGCGATGCTGCTTACAGTGCTGATGTGGATATGGATGCGGATGTTAAGAAATTGTCGATGTGGATTTATAAAAAATGCGGGTGATCCGCGGATGCATCTCTAGTGTGTGTGTGTGTGTGTGTACCTTCAAAATACTTCTATAAATTATGGTCACGAAATTCCTAATCTTACAATATTGATCGTGAAACCTCAAAAGATCAAACATTTTACCCAAGATTGAGGACAGTCACACGAGTGCACAAAAAAAAACACACACACTCTCTCTCTGTCATGATTCAGAAATGAAAGAGCCTTCCATTTTCATGCATTTAAATCACTTGAGGGAATGGGATGGATCCATCGCGTGTCCCACGCCTCTAACAGTCAGCTGGTGTGTATTATGAGGCCCCTCTAGTTGTGCAACCTTTTCTTTTCTACCATACTCCTACGCTATGCAACCCTTTATTTCGCTTATACGAAATAACTGGTTGTCATATTATCTATGCCGATAGGCGATGGACTTACTTGCCCATGTAGGGCTTTATAATATTTGATCATTACGTTGCTAGTAAAGTTTTTTTTTTTAAGTGACCTACTCATAAACAATACATTCGAGTTAGGCTGATCGACATAATTTCGTAATTAATTCTTATCGAATGAATAACTATATTCATATTTTCCGATTGCTCAGTGTTCAGGAAAAATTATACTTGTTAATTAGGGTTAATATATTCCGATAGCTTGCTGATAATCCGCTTGAGCGAGTTAACAGATGGGAACTGTTTTACGTTTTCCTTGCAATATCTATCTATCTATCTATCTATCTATCTATCTATCTATCTATCTATCTAGAGAGCAGTTTGGTCTATTCTGGAAATGTGAAAAATAAAAGTTACCACGGGGCGAAAAACTTTATACAAGCGTTTGGAATACAGAGAAGTCTCAACGAATGAAGTACGAGAGAGAGAGAGAGAGAGAGAGAGAGAGAGAGAGAGAGGATTAGGATCTCCCAGGGGACCTTTCAATAAAAGTAATTCTCTTTACAGACAATGAAGTACACAATTACGGCAATGCATCTTCATATCTTCCCTCATTGTCCTAATTCTGACGTCGTTTTAATCCTACAGTCTCAGGAAAACAAACAATAATAATTATACACGTCTCTACAAAGGTTCGGTCTTTAAAACCGTCTAAAATGAAATTACCCTCGTTGTTGTGGTGCTGAAACCGAGAGGGACAATGACATTTGACTGATAGTTTGTTTTAAATTTGAATTGCAATTGCAATGGGCAATCCGGGGAGAAGATTATGCGACATAACTCTCAGAGAACGAGTTTAATTTCTAAAAAATATCCTGAAAGAAAACGCAAAATAAATGCTTGTAAATTTCGTTTCTAAAATTGCAATGGATGCAAAGGACAGGTGTTGAGTAATCCAATGAAAATAAATACAACCCCACGCAAACAAATAAATCTCAGACATATGCAAAAAATACCACTGTTTCAGCATACTGAATGTGTGAGGTATGATTATTATTGTTCATGAGGATGAGCGCAAGCATAAAATGAAAGTTGTAATGTATAACTACGCTTAATACCGTATTTTTCTGACAATTTTTGCATACTTCTAGCGACATACGCATCATTCCCTTTTGCTTACAAACTTGAAGTCCAGCATCATCATGTTAGTGAAGGCGATGGATGTCATACAAGATGGAACATAGGCGTCTTTAATTTAGTCACCAATATTGGCTACGTAACTTAACGGGTTGTCTGTGAATGATGTAGGAAACTGGCTCGTGTGGCGTCAAACAGTGGCATATATGATTATTGATTCAATACCATTCCAATATTTTTACACATTACGTAGGTCATGAAAGACACCAAAGGAAATAAACTAATCTCTTCATGATACCTAGGAGGAACATTTCATAAATTATTTTGTTCAGATATAAGATTAGCGTAGGTTTTTAATAAATTGACGTTGTCCATGGTCAAACATTATTTGAAGAATATTAAAGCTGTCCTCGAAATCTGACGAATATAAATCGATTATAATAGGAAATTAAGAAAATTTGTTCGCATTAGAAATTAACTGGTAGGTTTGAAAAACATACTTAGCAAGAATGTACTTTAGTTCGAAATTAAAACGCGATTTCCGAAAGCAAATTTAAAAGCTTCATCAATTTTCACGTCTCTGTATTTCAGTCACCAAAGCCATTGCCCGATCGTCCAATGCAGTACGGATCTGAGAAGCCTTTCTAGTTCTAAAGGGACACCAAATACAAGCATTCACGAAGCGAAGTATTTCAGAAGCAAAGGAACGAATACCAAATGTTCAGGAATTCCCGTCGTTCATAAAGGGAAACCATTCCAAACACGCTGCTCCTGTAGGAGGGGAGCGCAAAAAGAAAAGAAATCTATGAAATACTATTTCTCGCATTTATCCTCACAAGCAATAAACATCCGCAATTTATCCCAAGATGCTGTTTACATTTTCCTTTTCCTTGTCACCTCCTCGCCATTTTTCATGGGAAGGGTCTTTATTGTCTATGATAATACGTTACCTTTGTCAAGTCATTTATCTCTCACTGGATTCTTTTGGAAGAGAGCGAGCACATTCTTTCATGATCCGAGATAACTACAATTACAATAGCCGCTATGTTTCTGTTAAACATCCATGATATTTCTTAGTATTAAAACATCCAAAGAGATTAAGGAAACAATCTAGTTATCATAGGCTTCAGCCGTTAGATCATGAAGAAACTACATTCCGTTGCAACAATTACTGGCAAAAGCCTTCTACACAAGCTCTTGTTAAGGCGGTTATTAGGTTTAGAATATATCATAATAATCGTGGCTTACTGTCTTATATATACTAAAATAAAGTAGGATATTCAAATCGTTGAGAGAGAGAGAGAGAGAGAGAGAGAGAGAGAGAAATCAAGTTTGCAAAGGCACAGAAAAAATGCAGGGGCTAACCCTGACACCCATTACCACGCGCAACAGATTCCTGAAGTTTACTGCGAGTTTTATGAGCGCCTGGTGCACAATCTCCTATATCCGGGCTTGTGAGCGCTGCCCCTTATTCCCTTTACACCGTCCAATGGAGTAGGTATGAACCTTTTTTTTTCTTTTTTTATAATAATCAAACACAAGTAAATGCTCAACATGAGCTCGAGTGAAACAATGCTGTCCAAAACAGCCTTTGGCATTTTCATCTAAAGTTTCAATGGCAAACTGACAATCTATTATATAATTACAAACAAACTATTCCTTGAAATAAGGTTACACATAAGAAAGATAAGCATACTAGTAATAACGTTATGTGCCCCTTTATACTTGAAGTTGAAGCGAGGTACGTGATATTTGCACACCACAATCAACAGAATCAAGTAGTCTACGACCCATTCTGCACAGGGAAATGCCAAACTGTCAATGACCTTCGACACTCTCCCGACAGAAAGACAACGTAGTCTCTCAGTGGACAAACACGGCACGTTCACAGGATCATCTTCTGTGAGTGGGATAAAAGAGATGGCGGAAAACAGCCGGAAAAGCGAACCTGTCTCCCTATTGGAAGTAGACAGTAGTAACTACAAATATAGCTTCTTCCGGCAATCCCGCATCATTCTCTTTCCGCGTGTCTTTCAGCACACCCTGGTCGAAGGTTCCCATTAGCAGAGAATTATTTCTTACAAGCTCAGACAATTTTCTAATCATTTGCAAGAATCCAATTTTGTCGTCAGTATCGGTTACTCGATTCAGAGTTACAGGCGGAAAGATGCGAAACAATTGACAGAAAACGTGTTTGTATGACAACTGTGTCAAGGCATTTCTTAATTAAATCATGTATTTGCAGTGAGGCAAACGGAATTTTCACTAACTACGATCATAGTTTGGATAATTAAAATCTTACTTCAGACAAGTATTATTCATTCTGTTGAGAAAATCAATTAGTAACATAAAAATTAAGTAATAATAATATTATCCCGGGCCAACAAATATCAACACTGCCTCACATATTAATTAATTTTAACATTCAATTGAGAGAGAGAGAGAGAGAGAGAGAGAGAGAGTACTATTACCCTACGCAGCCTTCATTAAAAGCTAATCTGGTTATGAACTCTCAAATTTCATGTGAAAAAACCAAGAGAACCGAGGCATGGCTCTTAAAGGAGGCCGACTGTTCGACGTTCATACACGCTCAGAAATATCCGCAGGAAAAAATGAGTATGCTAAGAAATTTGGAGGTTGCGCCCAACGAAAAGATAGGGGGAATTACAAATCTTTACCAAATGCGAGATAAAATACTGGAAGAAATGGACATAATGAAATACTGTCTTCCCGTATATATCTTACATATATGAAATACGCACAATGATTTAAGTTCTCTGAATTAAAACTTCTATTCCGTCTTGGCGCCTTTTTAAATGGGAACGAACTCATCAGTCTCATTAATGTGATATTTTTGGTTACAAGAAACTGTAAGATTCACCAATAATATATACTAATATATATATGATATATATATATATATATATATATATATATATATATATATATATATATATATATATATATATACACACACACAGTGGCCATGTTGTTTTCTGTAAGGCTGCTTCGTTAGTTATTAGGTTCTATCTAGCATAGCAAATTCGGAGGTTTAAGGAAGACGAAGAGAAAAACGTAGTATGTGCACAAAACAAATGATTCGAGAAATATGGTTTGTTATACTATGCCAATGTATAAATATTCATTTATATTCATTGTTTACAGTTTTATAAGGCAGCAAAAACACAGCAAGTTCAGCAAAAAGCGCAGACAACATCCTGGTTCAACTGAAGGGTTACTCTGGGAAAAGCATTTGGGAAAAACGAATAAATTTTATTTTCATGACTGCTTTAGAAAAGAGTCATTCGATTGCCAAACACTTTTTTCTCTTCATGTAATGAAATGCAGTGTGGCCACAAATGTGGCAAAAGCTAACTTTGATCGGCAATCTTATTCAGCTGTTTAGTTTTGAATCGTTAAGATCCTGAACTGGGATCATCCTGTGAAAGTGTAATTAAAAAAGAACTGAAGGCACTTTCTCAAGACACTAACCATCAGAACTGTTAAAGGCACTTATCAAAGTTACATGCACTATCACAGCCACAGACATTCGCTCATGGTATTGTCGAAGTCATTCCTGAATCCTGGTGAAACTCTCTGCATCTGGAAACTCCAGTAAGTTCTTTAGTAATATAAGCAGGGCAGTGGAATCAGGGCGTACAATTTAATTTAGAAAGTTTTCATTCACCGAGATATTTGTATGAGAAATGTGAGCTGTTGGAAACCGGCCTTAATGAAACACAACCTTCAACCCCAAAGACTTAGAATGCAAGAAATAATCATTTAATACGTTGGAATGAATCCCTCAGTAAATAGTGATAATTAAGTGCAAATTACGTAATACAGTGTAACATTGACAAGACATTTTGTAGTACACTGTAATAATAAATACTAATGACATAGTGAACTGTAACAATGGAGGATAATTAAGTAATGCGCTGTACCAATGAAAGACTATTACATAGTACATTTTAACAATGAAGGGTAATTACGTAGTCCACTCTAACGATTGAGTGTAAATGCGGTGAAGAGATTAACAACGGAGGGTAATTACACAAAATACTGTAACAATGAACGTAATATAACGTACACTGCTAAATTAAGGGCGATTATGTAACATGCTATAACAAAGAAGGATAAACACTTCTTACGCTGTAAAAATGTAAAGCAATTGGGCAATGATTGCCCAATTCTTCACGAAGTATGAAAGTTTAGCGTTTGGTGCAATTCCTTCCACTTGAATGACTTATTTTCTAATTCAAAGTTTCCTTACATAACAAGACCTGAAACCTTTAATAACTCCTTCGATGTCACTCCTACATCTGACATCTATTGCACGAAAGGTAGAATGAACAGAATCGCTGGACAATTAGTTGATTTCCTCTCTCTCTCTCTCTCTCTCTCTCTCAGGGAAGAGAAATCGAAAAGTTAGAGGGAAAACTGGAGTGTTTTTTACAGGTGACAATAGGAAGAAACTAATTACCAAATGAAGTCGATCCTTAGAAGGTTAATTTTCAAGATCTTTTCTCCCCTTTTTCTCTGTCTTTCTTTCTTTCATTCTTTCCATCCGTTGTCTCCCACTCTTCACCTTTACTTCCCAGTTTTCCTTTTCCCTTCTCGACTTCCTCCTTCATTAACTGCACCAGAGCTTTTCCTCTTTATTTTCGTGTGTCTGTGGGGGCGAGGGAGGGAGGGAGGGCTGAGAAACGTCAGAGTACTTAACCTTATGGTAAATTCTTGTCCTGTTAGGTTTAGTTCAGTGAAACATACATTTTAAATATTTGACATTCGAAATTGAGCATAACAGAAGGTAGGTATAACGAGTGGAGGTTGTAAATGGTCTCAAAAAATTAGCTATATCCGAAAAATGATTATTCCCGGTTTTCGTAAGGTAGTTTATATGTTATGTAGCGTTTTTTTATGACTAGCATGAAGGAAAAACATCGAACCAGCAAATTTAATGTGTTGCTGACTACTGATTATTTCAGTCATTGTATTCATTTTTTAAATAACCATAAAATTATATACCAGGATTTATGAGTAAATGAATAAAGAAATCTCAAATATTAGTTTTCTATTGCTGTGAAATCGTTTCTTTTGCAGCATATTTTTTGCCGTTTTCAGATCAAGAAAGTATCCGAACTGAGAGTTTACTTATTCCAAACTTCAAATATTCCATTTCGACTAAAGTCTTCTCTTTCGCCAAACCATTTGTGAAGCCTAGACAGATACCACTCTGACATTGGAGAGTCAGAGGTCATTGGTGCTCCAATTTAGGATAGATAAAACATCTCTGTCAGTTCTGGGCCATTCGTAAGATGGCTCAGACATTATTTCTTTCTTGTTTCGTTATCTTACAGTCAAGATGTCACGTCAGTATTCCACTAGGCGTCAGCATGAGTTAGCCAGCATGCCCGGTTTATTTTATTCATTACAAAGAAAAGGGATGAAATATTCAGAGAGCTTTTACAGAAAGTGTTACAGAAGAGTGTTCACACTTTATTTTCGTGTGTGTCAGTAAGTATTATTTTACTTCGGAATTACAATTTTCTTTTGGTTTTCAAAGATCAGGCATTAAAGCAAAGATATTTATGACTATAAAGTGTACCGGTCGACCGCAGTGGAATCCTCTCTTTTCTATTTCCAAATTCGTGTGGGAAATATTTCAACTGAAAGCCTTAAATCTCCATGTAATTGAATAATGAAATTCTCCTTCCCTTGTGGGCTTCGCACTACTGCCCGTCAGAACACTAATGGAAGCGTTCACACAACTGCACCACCCACAAGGATAAGAGTATTTAATTTCACACACACACACACACATATATATATATATATATATATATATATATATATACATATATATATACAATATATATATATATATATATATATATATATATATATATATATATATATATATATGTATATATATATATAATCAGAGGGTTACCGAAACTCAGAAGATCAGTTAAGGAGTTTATTATGAGATACGTTTCGTGTCATCCTGACACATCATCAGTCTGTAATGTAAAATCAATTCACATTTATAAAAAATATAATTAAAGTTTACATGCTATTTTAAAAAAGGAAAACATAAAATACTAAAGTTTTTCATGACAATTATTGTTAAAAGCTAAAAATGCTAAAATTATTTACAAGGTGACATTAAAATTGAAGAAATTTAGGATTAAAAAGGTATATTAACCTTAATAAAGCGAAGGACAAGAAAGGAATGGCTGTAGGACCGTCGTTTGCCCAGATCTCGACTACGCCAAGAAAAGCTGAGTAGAGGAGTGACTAGAATTGAGGGAAGGAACGAGGTGCTTGATATGTAAAGACTCAAGTGTCGTTATATATTGGCTATGCTGGGTATTGTCAATTATCGAAAAAAAATTTTTGTTAATTTCAATTTTACAGAGAGCTGCATGATTTCTTATATTAGAAAGTTCAGGATTGGTTATCCTCTGACCAGTTCTGTAGCTCCCGGTACTTAAGATCCAACGTAAGTACCGGGACACCCCGGGCAAGTAAATTTGTAAATAATATTGGATCGCATAAACGGTTGCAAATTCTCTTTATGACTAAGAAGTGAGCCTATTTTGAGAGGATTAATAGGTATTAAATTAACTTTGAGGCTTCCGAACTCTCTTTCAATAATTTCCTTGATATATATACACTTCACTGTGAATGACATTAAATCTTTAAAACATTTAAAATGAATATTAAAAACTGACGAAACTGACTATGTTAAGAGTTAATTCTGTCTTTCCCAGACGTCTGCAATATAACTAAAAAATACCCGTTGCCGTGAAAGAGAAAAACCTTACTTTATTCACTACTTTAAGTAGCATCAATAGACTATTGATATGAGTACTGACATGATGACATGAAAAAGGGGACAAAAACATTCCGAGTCATTCTGCAAGCAATTCATATCCAACGGCTTAATTTTGGGCAAGAGTGATCTCCTGCATTTCATTAATTAGTTATGAAATGTTTGACATGAAATTATGGAACTACATATTGAAATATCTGATAAAGATAATGTGAGGCATTATAATCTCATAATGGGTACATTTTCTCTATACGCATCGAGGTATGTATTATATATATATATATATATATATATATTATATATATATATATATCTTATATATATAATATATATATATATATATAGATATATAAATATAGTATAATATATATACATATATATATATACATATATATATGTGTGTGTGTGTGTGTGTGTGTGTGTATGTGTGTGTGTTTGTAAATAATACTTTCTGCTAAAACAGGATACGTCTCAAGTATAAAAGGCCCATTAAAACATTCTGGTTTAAAGCTAAGGACTATATTTCGTCGGACTGACTTCCACCTTTGTCAAGGTTGGAAGTCAGTCCACCGAAATATAGTCCTTAGCTTTAAACCAGGTTTTAATGTTCCTTATATATATAGATCTTATATATATATATATATATATATATATATATAGATCTATATATATATCATAATATAATATATATATATATATATAGATATATATATATATCTATATATATTATAAAAGATATTATAATTAAATATAATATATATTTATATATATATATAGATCTATATATATATATATCATATAGAGATAATATAGATATATATTATATAACATATACATATATAATTATTAATTTATATATATATATATATATATATATATATATATATATATACTATATAAATATATATTGAAACCTTGTTTTCTTTCGCGTGTAAACACAGATAACATTTAAATCATGTTTACCTGAAATTAATTCCTGGAATTTTGTGATAGCTCAGTTTAACAAACAATACGTCTTCTCATAGGCGGTTATTATATCAGAAGTACGAGATATGTCGACCCGTCTTACACATCAGAACAGATCAGGTACCTGAATTTAACAATGTTATTTCTATCTAAAACCTAAGTGACCTCTTTTATATGTTAGATCATACATCCTTATAAAACGTACATTTTCTCTTATTCCCCCTTGCAAAATGAATGAATAAATAAATAAATAAAAATGAATAAAAACAAACAAACAAAAAACCTGCATGAAGGAAAGGACGGAAATTGCAAGAGAGAGAGAGAGAGAGAGAGAGAGAGAGAGGGGGGGGGGGACTGATGAGGACACTTGACGGTGAAGAGTAGGAGATAAATGCAAGTAAAAGAAATTAGATGAAACGGAACCTGGAAATGGAAAGAATATAGGGAGAGGCAACGATTAGGAGGAACGAAAGGAAAGAAAAAGGTAGAAAAAGAAGTCAGAAGACAGGAAATAACAGACGAACACAAAAATGTGAAAATAGGAAAGAACAAGATAAGTAGAAAATTGACCGTCGAAGATCCGTCGTCGTTTGGTAATTAGTTTTCTCATCCGAACTTTATCAAACTCTCGAGAAAATGTTCCTCTCTAACTTTCACGTTTTCTCTTCAGTGATCACGGAAATTTCCGTAAACATGGACCCATTCTCGGCAGAATAGAATTTCTGTCGCTAAATCGTTAGTTTTTGGGATTCGGTGACCCCTAGCAGCTGTGACGTCAGATATATACACAATCAATCAGTCGACCAATCACTCACTCATGACCCATTCCCCATTTTCGCAAGTATCAGTAATGCTTGGTCCCCTACAATTGATTGGTTTCCATAATTAGCACAACATTACATTTATTGTTATCCAGGATATTTGACTATACTCTGTTTTTTTTCATCTGTCCATCCGCCTGTGGTGTTTTTGTATGGTAACACTGCGTCCCGGGCTTTAGATAGTTACGCTATGTGTAAGTTTTAGATAAATAAAAGGATATTTGGGTGTACATTTGCAACTGAAAATTGTTTTAATAATTTACTGTATGCGAATTACACCGTTAATATTCGAAATAGGATATTATTATAATCGTTGAATGTAAGCTGAATGTAACTGTCTAAAGCCCGGGACGCAGTGTTACCATACAAAAACACCACAGGCGGATGGACAGATGGAAACAAACAGAGTATAGATAGTGGCGTTAATCCCACGCTTAATTCTCCTATTTTTATGTGGTTACGGTGCGAACGTCACTCCAAATGTACAGTTGGACACAGGTTTCCCTGGTACACCTTCTTGAGGGACTTCGAAAAATTATATGGTAACAGTGTTTACTGAGGGGGAGGACTCTTCCTCTCTTAGCAAGAGTTCCACCAATAAGCTCTGGAATTCTTTCAGTGGGAGGAGTCATTAGGTATGGTTGGAGAAACCCCCACACACACACACACACACGGAGTAAAAAAAAAAAAAAAAAAAGGTAATCTGAGCAGGTTATATCGCTGTAACTAAGATTACTGTCTCTTTTAATATAAATTTGTTTATTAAGATTCCATTTAACTTTCGTCTAAGGCGTTATCTTACCACCGTGTCTTTTATTATGTATCGGTCATATTCATTACGCAATACTTAAAATTGATCAAAATTTTAGTTACATTGGTATTGGAGAGAATCACGAACATCATAGCAGGATATTTTAACCTTATCATGAAAGCCAAGTTTATAGTATCGGTTGCAGTGCGTTTCCTACCAATAATATAATAGGAAGCATTGAACATACCCAAACACTAAGTGAACGAGTTGAAAGTGTCCGACGCCTTAGCTCCTCTCTCTCTCTCTCTCTCTCATATTAGCTACTTTAAAGTGACATGTCATCTAGAAATACCACTGCGCTAAGTATGCAGTTTTGATATGTCATTAACACCCTCTAATTCTTGACTAATAATTTATGCATATAATATTTTTTTTTTTTTTTTTTTTTTTTCGGGGCCGGGGGGAGTGGTGTCGGGGATTGAGTTCTTATTGTTAAGCCGTCTTACAGGTTTTGGAATTCTAAAATGTAATTCAAACTGACAAGCTTCTTGCTTTTGCTGTACCGATGTCCTCAGCCTGCTTTGCTACAACTGAAATGGGTGGGGGACTAGGGGTTAAGGTGGGCCTGTTGCGACCCCGATGAGTGGACGAAGTAGATATGCTCGTGGATAGAGTGTATGGTTAACGAAAAGCTCCAATTTTGAAAATAATTTCTTGTTTTTCTTTGAATGCCTGCGTGTTTTAAGTGTTTATTCTAATATTATTATAATACTGTAGATTTTCTGAATACAACAACATTTACCAAGAAGAAGGATTGGGTTAAACTCTCTCTCTTGTAAATACATATAGAATGAAAAGGAGAGAGAGAGAGAGAGAGAGAGAGAGAGAGAGAGAGAGAGAGAGAGAAAATAAAAATGAAACTACTAGGGACAGAGAAAATTCCACAACGTGTAATGGAAATTGAAGAAGGACTCCCAAACTTGGTGCAAACTTTTAACCATTCCCATATGGTAAACTTAATTCGTTTGCCAATGATAAACAATTGTTGATGTTCAGAGGTTTCATGTATTCATGGTTGGGTTTGTATTCCCTCTTGAATATACTGTAGAGGTTATTCCCTACACGCCCTTCATTACAATAATTATTACATGATAAACGGAATAAAACACATATACTTTGGGGCTTATATTTTCTAATATATTAATTGTGATACATGTTTTAATGTCATACGGACAGAAATTCCTTTTGCTCTTATCATTCGTGTGAGGATAAAGAGACAGACGTCTCTATTGTTAAACAGCCCTTCAGTCATTTACCTGTCCATTGTGGAAAGAGCTATTTGGAGAAATGTAGTTTGATGATATTGTCCTAGGGTTCTCTTTTTAGATAATTTTTTTGAGAAACAATCAGGATAGCGAAATTCCCTTTAGATTTTGAACTCCTTTAGATAGCAAATTCACTTTTCTTTTTAATAATTAAATTATAATAATCAATACCTGGAGCTAAACGATATGCATAGGTCTGTTTACGATTTTTTTTACATCATACGACATGGAAGTTCAGCGGAAGCCATGGGGTAATCCAAATATACACACTCAATTTTTACATTTATTTTTAATATTAATGAGAAGTCCAGCCACCTTCCTTCTAGATCACCTCTTATTTACAATCTTGTTAGGCATAGAAGATTCATGGTTTCTGACGATCTGTGGTCGGTTGTGGAAGAGTTTCCATTGTGTTCCCAGAGGTTCATAAGTTGATCTGGTCTCATCTCCCTCTCAGGCTCCCAACATTTTACCAAATTAGCCTAAATATTCTCAGTGAGGTTCATGTTTGTATCCTTACTTGGCCAGTCAAGCAACTGCAGATCCTCTCGACCTTGAAACCATTCCTGGACTATTCTGGCCGTATGAATGGGGCAGCGGTCGTGAATGAAAATGACAGGAGCAGGTGGGGAGGAATAATTCCGCTGTTGATGTGAAAGAAGTTAGAAATCCCGAAGAAATTCAATGTATTTTTCACCAGTGAACCTCCACTCAATCCTGGTGATATCCATATAATGTAAGAAGATCCAGCCCCAAACGTTTACTGTGACGTGCCCATTCCTGGTCACCTCGTAAATTTCCTCTGTAGTATCTGAAGGGAAACAAAAAATCTAATTTTTAATTTACGCTTTGCTTTTCGTAATAAGGAAAATAATGCTATCTCGTTTTGGGAAATAAAATGCTAAGTAACAACCCTTGGAGTAAGTTAAGAATGTTTATTAATCTGCAAGGATTAATACTTATAATAGCATTAACTTTAATCTGCAACAGTCCGTTATGATATATTCTTTAATTTAGTAAACAGGCTGTACTCATATTATAAATTTGCCTACGTGATTATTCATAACATTAATAATGCATTTGATTAATGCCTGAAAGCTGGCCATAGTAGAACTATTGGGGGGTTTTCAATGAAGAATTTTTATTTTCACACTTCTCGTGGCAATATAATTCAATTAGCGGAAAATACATGGTTATTGACAAAATTATTATCTTTTGATTATAATATTACCCTTGCTTATAATTATTATAGTCTGACTGTTATTAATGATTATAGAAACTCACCTTATATTACTCTGTCTTCGGTTATGTATTCTGCCGTGACTTCTGCTAGTAAAAGACCTTTCGTCACTGCATACAACTCGAGACCAAAATTCCATATCCTCCCCCACAAACTGTTGAACAAAGGCAAGCCTATCAGCACGATGCCGTTCGCCGAGAAATTCCTTCTTGGCAGGAATTCTATGAGGTAATCCTGCCTCATCCAGAC
Organism: Macrobrachium nipponense; assembly: GCF_015104395.2. Classification (NCBI taxonomy): domain Eukaryota; kingdom Metazoa; phylum Arthropoda; class Malacostraca; order Decapoda; family Palaemonidae; genus Macrobrachium; species Macrobrachium nipponense. The sequence goes on along the minus strand of NC_087203.1, from coordinate 83,334,901 downwards.
GTCTTCGCACCGTCATAGCCGAAACATTTAATGCCAGACGTTCACGAATAGCAATAGTATTGGTAAAAGCATCTTCTGCTGCTGGTCGAATGTCGTCGTTATCCAAACGGGTGGTCTTCGTGGTGGAGGTCTTCGAACTGAAATACGTAATTAACATGCAGATACCTAGATAATCAAGATTAATTATAGCCTGTTTACTTATGGGAACGCTATTTGGTATTCTGGGAAGTAAAGAGAAAGAATCACTATTAGAGTTCAACAGGACCAAGGCAACTATAATTTAGGTTTCATGATTTTACGGGTTTGTAAGGTTTGTTTAAAAATTAATAATAAATGAAATAAATAAATGCTATCCAAAGTCGGTCAATTTCCCAGTCTAAGCATGCCTCCTTTTCCATTTATTTACTGCTGCATGGGAGACGTCAAGACGCTGTGCAACAGCACGTATTGGAAGCCCACTTCCTCGTAGAGCGACGATCTGCGCCAGGAGAACCATATGTTGCTGTTCATTTGGAGACTATAACGAATACTACTAGCAGAGGACAGATAACCTATCAAAATTTATACACCACCTCAGTCTAGCCATGATTGGGTGACAAACTTGTTGGCGTGTAATAGGGGTGCTGTAGCAGTGATATCGTTATCACTGAACAAAGTGATATATTAAATCACACGATTACTGGGACTGAGTGATTGATTGGCTGTTACTGGCATTGCAACATCTCAGGTCATTACTGTCATTGATAACGTTTAAAATTCTGTGTGTCTTCATAATGATAAATTGTTAATGGTCTTGTTTGAAACACTAAAGGTGGTGGTGGTTTCCTCTCTAAAACGTGAATTCCATTAATCTGCTTTCCGGGGGCTGTTTAGTGTATAAGAGGTTGGAGGAGGCAAACTTGTAATAAGTATTAATCATCATTTAGATGAATAAAAAACATTAATCTTTAATGCAGTGGTTGTTACTTAGCATCACATTTCCGCAAACGATATATCATTATTTTCCCAGTTACGGAAAGCAACGCGTAAATTGTAAAAAGTTCAGATTGTTTTCCTTCAGTGTTACGACCCCTTTGGCCGTAATACAGGTTCTTTATATTTCAATAATCACAGGGATCGTAGGCAGTAAGAAAGTACACAGGGTATGAGGAATGTGGACACAAACACCAGAACAAAATTAACAATATTTAATTACAAAATACACTTAACACTAAATAAGCCTTGTGAGGAAACTTAACATTAAATACACAAAATACAAGGAGCAAATAACAGCTCACAAAGACTCCTAATACTGAAAACTGACCCTAACAAAGTAAAGAATATAATATGCCAAAGGCTCAAATAATAATAACACGGGCCCAAAAATAAAACCACTAGCCTACAAAATATAAGAAAGAAGGAAGACCAGAGAAAATGAAGTTAGGAAAACCTTAAATCTCCTACCTAACCGTGGCAGTTCTAAATTTAAAACTAATTCAAATAAACATTTTGAGGGGCAAAAATACCAAATACCGACCACTCAATATAACATGCATATATATATACAAATATGATTAATATTTGATTACGCAGATCCTCTCTTACAACGAAGTGCACAGGAGTTCACGGAGGTCACTTCTACCTCCCGGCAGCTAAACAGGGGAGCTCACGAATTGTCCAGGTAGATACAGGGGTAGAGTTCGATCCCGAGGGACAACACAGGAAATTAATATTACACCTGGCAATTGCCTCCCTACGTGCCTCCTCACGAGCCCTAAGCTCTCCCGGACCAGCAGCTGGATATGGACAACACCGGACAGTGGTTGGCGTAACGCCTCCTACGTGGCGGGACAGCGACGACCACGTCTTCCGCCAAATCCTCAGGCGGGAAACAGGAGTACAGGGGCGTCGCAAGTGACTAACACCTGCGAAAATCACAGCCGTGATCAAACTCCCCAACCCGATGTACGTACGCCGTAGATGGTGGCCTCAGTACATCTACGCAAAACCACTTCCAAGGGAGGTCCGTCGGAGTATTCCTCCAAAAAGGCGTAAGACAAATCTCCAGAAGGCCGCCAACAAAAAGAGCGTACCTACGTCCAGAAGCTTATTTACAGGCCCGAACAAATAATTTTCGGCCGGCCTCCCACTCACAGCACTACAGTTCCATTCCAACTCGAAAAACAAAATAAAAACAATCGTTAACACGATAGTTAGGTAATTCACAACAAGAGGAGGAATCACTGAGCAAAAACACTGAACGTTACGTTAACGTAAAAAAAATACAGCTGCTGAACTAAATATAAGAGAACACTTAAAACTAAGTTACAAGGCTGATTTAAGAAAATAAACAATCAATAAATTACGTTAATTTGACATTCAGATACCACCGAGGAAACATTTACGAAGTTGCCAGGAGTGGCTTGTAACCGTAAATGTGTGGGCCTGGATTTCCTTACATGGTATATGTGATATCACCAAGACTGAAGGGTTTCCCCAGTGGAAAATACGGTTTAAAACTTCTTCAGGTATTTCCTTACTCCCTTCACTTCACCAGCGGAATTATCCCTTTCCACCTAGTCCTGTCATTTCATTCATGACGGCTGCCCCATCCATACGGCCAGAATAGTCCAGGAATGGTTTCTAGATCGAGAGGTTTGAATTGGTTGACGGCCAAATCAAGGGTGCAGACATGAATCCCATAGATCCCGAGAAAGATAAAGTCGATTTATTAAATATTGAACAATTCACAGGTGCCCCGAGAGAAGCCGAAGTGCAGTGGAAAAATCACTGAATTTCTAATCAGTTTTCTCCCATGTATACATAAAAAAAAAAAAAATAATAATTTTTGTTCCCGTTATTTTTATGCTCATCCATTTCGTATGAAGTAGCTACTGTCGCATATCTTATGTAATATAAGCATTAAGCAGGTTAGGAGATTAATTACGTTTGCTTTATGTCTATTACAATAATTAGAATCATAATTACCTGACTTGTTATCGAATTACAGTTACAACTTCAATTACAAGATGGGGAACAATATCAAATACAATACAATTTTAATATTTCAAAATTGTAATCACAGCTACAAATACATATATAAACGTATTACTCAATTACATTTCGCACACCTATTTAATTTTAAGAAATGCAGATAGTTGCAAAGACTTTTATACTTTTGGGTTTAGGGTTTCCGGTTTTAACAGTCAATTTCTGCAACAATTGTAATTTGTAACTTATGATACCTTTAGTACAAATACAAAACAAACATATCTAAAATATTTTAGACCTGTAGAAATTATCGTTAGCATCCTATGATTTGCCTAAGTAAATTTTTAGTATGTTTATTGTGGTGAAAATTATTATGCTGATTATAAGAAAATGATACTGAAATACAAAACTCAAATTCTGGAAAAAAAAATTCACAAAACTTTTTGCACAAAAAAAGGAAATAAATGGAATAAAAATTTTTTTTAGAATTGGTAGCTGGCTTGTCAAGATTCTCCCTTAATAATATAATAAAGGAGGAATTGGGAAGCGACTCAAAACATCTCTCCATTGCATTTCGGTCAAGATGAGTTCTCGAAAAGTAAAGAGGGCGGCTCTAGGATAACAATCTCAAAATAAAGTTTTCAGTTACAATTACAATAACAATTACCATTAATTATAAATAAAAAACAAATGGAATTACAGTTAACTTCAAAACGTGTAATTAAAAACATTTCAGATAAATGACATTTACACCAAGCCTGGTAAGGTTTATTTGTAATTGGTAAAGCTCTCTTACTGTGGGTTTCACAGACAGTGCAGTCACGTTTTTGGTCAATAACACTGTAATGAAGACTGGTATCAGTACGATTTTTTATTTTGCTGTAATTTTTCGGTATAATCAAGGCTTTAACTCTATTGGATGTCCGGTAAAAATGCTCAATTTTTATTTGTAACACATAGAGTAACTATAACCAGTTACCTATTCAAACCAATCTGTAGGCAATTGGCGGCTCTCTCTTGCTAAAAAAAAAAAAAAAAAAAAAAAAAAAAAAAAAAAAAAAAAAAAAAAAAAAAAAAAAAAAAAAAAAAAAAAAAAAAAAAGTTAAAAAGTTGCGTGACAAACGGATTTCTGCTACCATCCCGACAGCTATGTTCCTAGACGGCCATCTCTTCTTCACCTTCGTAATGCAAGCATATGGCTGATGCCCTGAGTCCAAATGAAGCTTGCGAAGGAGGTAACTAAACACAAGTATAACAGTAGATTTACCATCAATCACAGTGTCTATCGTTCTACTACTCCACCATACATCCAGATATCTCTTACTCCAAATGAATTATAATCATTTACTCATAACCCAAGTCAATAGTCACTAAAGAAAGAAAAAAAATTTTGATCTTAAGACAAAAATAGTAATAGCTACTACTACTGCTGCTGCTGCTAATAATAATAGTTAAAAAATGCTATATTACTGGTTATGATTATTAATAATTAATTAATATTGTTCCCTTGTTTTCAACGTAGACCAAAAGTAATATATCCATTGCCTAAGGTAAGGTAGTACGGTACGGAATTTGCACATTTTTTCCGTACCTGAACGGTAAAATTGTCGTTGCGTAATTCCGTACCGTACACATAGGCTATAAATATCAACCGTACCGTACCGTACCGTAATGCCAGCCTTGCTGGCAGGTAACAACAGCGTGAATCGGATTATATATATATACAACATTTTAAATTATTATTATTATTAGATCAGATAGATATAGATAGTAGTAAAAAAAAAATCGTGCAAAATATATTTAAAACTAGTAACATTCAGAGAGAGAGAGAGAAGGGAGGGGGGGGGAGAGGTGAGGGAAGTCTCTCAAGACGGTGTACCAGGTAAACCTGTGTCCAACTGTACTGTCACGCACAATAGTTCGTTCCCTCCGCTGATCCAGAGTGAACACGAATCCGCGACTATGAAACCCCGGAGCAGTTGAGCAAGTAACTAACGGAGCATCCAATAGATGTTGCGCCGTCAGGACAAGGAAGGAGGAGTGGGCAGCAGATAATTTTCTTGAGCATAGAGTAAAGTATCCTTAATCTATTAACGTTAATTAAGAGAGTGGTCGTTAACATTTTGTGGTGACGATACTGGGTTTGAGTGTAAAATGTTGCATTTTAAGGAAATATGCGAAATAAATATGAGACTAAAAGTGCTTAGGAACTCAGTTGATTTATGAAATGGCATTTCCTATAGATTATTAAATATTATACTGACATGACTGTCCACGAGATCGATACAAAACTTTCACCAAGTGTTAACGGTGGTGTTCTGTATATATATATATATATATATATATATATATATATATATATATATATATATATATATATTTATATATATAATAGAACATCTATATCAGCAAAATTAGCAAAATTTTCAGTTCACTTACTTTATTGAGGTAGCAACCATACACACAGATACATGTCTATATACTTATACAATTCACGATTGGGCCAACCTCCATAGAGAAAGCGGGCGATGTGGGCAATAACACAAAAAAAATTTGGGCTATATAATTTTCTTTATTTACTAAATTTTAGTAATTAAAACAAAACTGAAATATTAGGATACTTTCACCAATATAACAGGTTCATATTTGGTGGAAAAGAGAAAGACAGAACCACAGAATATAACAAGACAAAGATGAGTAGAGAGAAAGAGAGGAGATAACTTATTAAGTTCTTTTCTAGATTATGGTGTGAAGAAGCCTCGTGTTCTTATTTTCTTCCTAGCACCAGGTCAGTTGCAAAATACGAGTCATTATCCATTTTACTATATTTCTTTAGTAAGGATATTTTCATCCTTGTTTTCAAG
>NC_087203.1:83277403-83328567 GCF_015104395.2 Macrobrachium nipponense | reverse complement strand
CTGCAACAACTTCTCGATACACTCTTGGTAATCTGGTACTCGTGTGTTACCAAAGAAGCCATTGCAGACTGACTTAAATGCTTCCCATGCTCTCAGTTCCTTTAAGGTAAGAAGCTCCTCAAAGTCCATATCCTTCAGCACCTCTTGAATCTGAGGTCCAATGAAGAAGCCCTCCTTGAGTTTAGCAGAACTCAGAGCTGGGAACAGGGTGCACAAGTGTTGGAAGGCATGGCCTTCACGAAATTCTTCATTAAACCAAGCTTGATATAAAAAGGAGGAAGAATCACCTTGTTCATGTCCACCACAAGATTTTCTTTGACATTGTGTTCACCAGGCGTGAAAGTGCTCGTAGACCCCAAGTCCTTATGCTTGTAGTGCTTGGATACAGGCTGACTGTCCCAGAGACAGAGAAAGCAACAGTGCTTTGTGAAGCCCACTTGCTTACCCAATAAGAGTCCAATGAACGTCAAGCAGCACTAACCGTCTGCTCACACCAGTAGGCTACTGGTATACCCAGCCACGCTGCATGTCAGGGTTGCCAGATGCTTTTAGTAAAAATAGGGCATGTAAATTTTCTTAAAAGACCAAAATTCCTAAGATTTCTAATTAAAAAAAAAACACAATATCCTGTACAGGATACATCTGGTAGCCACGAATGCATGTACACATTTATGTACATCTATATCTCAAAAGCTATAGGTGATGAGTGAAAACTGGCTTCGAATATGAAATCAGCATACAAAATTATTGGCTTTAAGAACTTTTTATGCTTGCTTCAATTTAATTCTCTGTAAACCAGTGAATTTGTCTATTTATTATTTAATGACTTCCTTCTTGTATTTCAAAAAAGATTTAGAACATATTCCATCCTCATGATGGTGGGCTAAAGGACATTTTCATAATCGAACAAAATTATCTATGTAATTCCAGGTTGAGTCTTCTGTTTTGGTTGGTAATTGGTTGCAAGCATTTATAAAGCACTCATTACAACCATATGACTGAACATGCTCGTTGTTGGCAATTAATGGTTCAGTCTTTCTGACTGGAGTGTTACCCCCTTTATTAAAGACTGATTTTCCTGCATTGGAAACTTAACTGATTTGTATTTCGATTGTTTTTTGTCCTCTGCGGATAAGAAAATGTTGGCTTGGTTATGGAACTACTTGATTTACTGTTTAAAAGATTTAGGTTTACAGGAAGATTGGTGTGTATTAAGACAAATTTTGTTTCACTTCAATAGTCTGATGATTTTCATTAGTGCCACACAAGGAATACTGTAATCAGTGTCACCAGTTGGGATTGTTAGAGAGTAGTTAACTGGTCCATTACAAGCCAGTTGTTGATTGTGAACCTCCACTTGTGGTGAAGTCAGCACAATTCCTATTTTGAACTCCTCACTTGATGCAGGTATGGTTTATTTGAATTGACTGCTCTTCTCAACATTTGATTTTTTTTTTTCCCTTTAGGCAGAGTTCTTTCCAGGATTTTTTTATTTTTGTCATTTTGGGAGCTGGAGTTATTTGACTCTTCTTCCGTTGGAGTTCCCATAGCTAAGCTATCAGAATCTTCAATGTTAATAGCAGCAGTGGTGAATATGACTGTGAGGGAAAGTTGTGGGCAATGTAAAACAAAAAATCACTCATTCTTTATTTTAACCATCGTTGACTAGTGTTCTGGAATCGTGATGATCATTGGTTAGTGAACTTTTGAGGGAATATATCCCATGTTGATTTGCCAAATCTCACTACATTTTGAGTGATTTTTTCATACTTTTAAGTAGTTGCGTGACCACACTGTGTTTTTTGTATTTGTTTTGGGTAATACAACAACCGTTATTCATGTGTTATTGTTTTGTCATATTTTTAATTCATTAAGTTATTTTTGAATAAAATTGTCAAAACCTCATGACTATTACTCCTGTTGCCCCCGTGCAAGGTAGGTACTTAGCCTTCAGACAGGTTATCTGCCTTCTACAACATCGAGGCCTTACCTGTGTTTAGATCGTGGTTTTAATTCACGACAGATAGGTGTTCATATCTGTATTATCCTGCTGCTTGATATTATGTTGGTTCGCTTTTAGGTTTTTAACTACAGTTCGAACAGAGGGGTTTTTTCGATGGATCAAGGACGCCTCTTACTTTTACTCCAGTCTAGTTTCTTTAGCTGTAACATTCCTGTTCTAGTCATTTAAGTAGTTTTAAGCTCCGTATTTGTATTGATAAAAAAAGGAGCACTCTAGATCTAGCATGATGAGCCAACCCACAATTGGCACACTTTGGAGGACTACAGTTCCAATTCGCAGTATGCTCCTCAGAATGAGCAAACTGTACTATTGTCTTATTATGATACTCTTTGTACATGTGGCCAAATTTTCAGCATTGTATGCATTGAAGTGGTTTTTGGTAGTACATGGGCGTACTTCCTACTTTGCCAAAGAATTTAAAATTTTAAGTGGAAGACTTTTGGCCAGTAAATTTTATTTTTACAATTTTAATTTGTTTATTCTTATCCCTCCTGCTTGGACTGAATAACTTCTAGGTCATGGACATTATTATACCTTAGTTTAAGGGAGTCAAGTAGCAAGCGTCTTGGAGGTAGATCTTCACCCTCAATGTTAGGTAAGATGACCTACCTGTACATAATTTAACATTTCATGGCTTTTCATTGTTACTTTTATGCCATTGATTTCTTTTTTTGTTCAAAAAGGCAGTGGACTGTTTATTTGTGGTTACTTCAGTAACCACTCATTAGCTTCGGTATATCTGCAGTCCATTACTTGGGATGGAAGCAGGTTCAGTAGGTGTTTTCAACATGAAAAATTTTAAACAGTTTGTATTTTCATAGCTAACAAACCTAAAGTTTTAACAATAGGATAACCTCCAAGTGCCAGCTGGTAACAGGTTAAAACAATCAAAGATTGTATAGCAGGAATCTGTGAGATCTGTCAACTCCTGCATGTACAAGGTGAGAGTTGGTCAGAGCCGCGCATCGCACTCCATGACGCATTCCAGGAACTATAAAAACAAAAAAAGAGAGAAGGGCAGCTAGAGGTGGGAGGTAACAGTAAAATGTTAAGACTCAGGTTTGTTAGCTATGAAAAATAAAAATTGATTAAAAATTTTTCATTTGTTCCATGTGCGGAACAAACCTTCTGTCTTAAACAATAGGATAGACTTATTACTTTGGAGGGAGGTACAAGTCTCCTAAACTGGTTGGGAGTTAACCACCTGACCATCCTTCCTAAAGAACAAAAAGTTCTAAAGAAACGTGGTTTAATGCCCATGAGAAGACAATCTGATATCTAACAACTCAGCCGTCTGGGTTGAAATACAACGATAATATGAGAGATTCATTGCATTCAGGGAACTAAAGAAAATTATTCTGACTGTTCATAATAACAAACCATGTTAACTGCAAGGGTTTGTTTTCTACTACTCCTCACTCCCCCTTGTAGAGAGAGGAGGAGTAGTATTTGCTACTGAATAGTAGGTTTGATTATTTCAAAAACACAAAGCAAAACAACTATCAGTATGACTACCTTACCTGTATCAGACCAGTACCAGCATATGACGTGTCTATTCTTCAACCCACCCATAGGAGGAAAAAAAGGAACAAAGAGAAAGAAAGAAACCAGCACGCTCACTCATTCTCTCTTCCACACAATCATCTTAGGTAAGATACAAACCACCCTGTTAGGGGCACTGGATGCATTACATAACTTGTTGGGCAGCCACCACAGAACCAAGGAAAACATGTCCAAAGACCTGCGGACAATGTCCTTCAGGTAAAAGGAAGTGAACGTGGATTGACGTAACCAGCATTCAAAATTGTATGAACAGAAAAGTTTTTCTTAAATGCCACAGAGGAAACCTATACCTCTGATGTCATATTGCTCTAGCCTACACAGACTCAGTGACAGAACCATCAAGAGAGGAGTAAGCCTGCTTAATCACCTCTCATATCCAGAATGAAAATAGTGTTCTTGGAAACTTCTTTTCTGGACCGACCAGTGCTAAACATTCTTCAACACCTAGTTCTTAGATGACAAGTCCTTTTAAGATAGCATCCTAAAGCTCTGACCGGGCAAAGCAAGAACTCTTGCAGGTTGTTGTCTACAAAAAGTCATTCAGTAAGGGAATGAAAAAAGAGGGGCAAATCTGTCATCGTGCACAAGAGGGATTCTGAGTTTTAGCCACGAATTCCAGGACAAACTCGAAAGCCACAGACCCCAACCCCTAGTGTGCTTCACATCATAACCCAGGCTATGAAGCTCCCAACTCTTTTTGAAGAAGCCAAGGCCAACAAGAAAACAGTCTTTAATGCCAGATCTCTGTCTGATGATCTACGTAGGGGCTCAAATGGAGCTTGAGTGAGACTTCTCAGGACAAGAGAGACATCCCACGTGGGATGCTTGAGTTCCCTTGGAGAAAAGGTCTGTTCGAATCCCCTAAACAACAAGGAGATTTCCTATGATGAAGAGATGTCTACACCTTTCAGAAGTAGCACCTAGCACCAACCCCTAATGCCGGTCTCTAGCCCCTGATAGCAGAAACAGAAGACCTTTCTCATCCCTGAAGAAGATAAAAAAAATCTGCTATTCACTGAACAGGCTTTGAGAGGAGAGAAACCCTGTCGACGACACCAATCACAATAGACTGCCTATTTCCCTTGGTAAACTTCTACAGAGGACTTCCTGAGGTAACTGGACATACGTACACTGCCCTGAGAAAAACCTCTCGCTCAGAGGATATACTTGATAGTCTCCATCTGTGAAGAGATAGGAATTCTACTGATTGGTGAAACCTTTCGACATGAGGCTGGCAAAGAAGTTGCTGCCAAGGGGGTATCTCTCTTGGAACCTCCGACAGAAGAGACAGAAGGTCCAGGAACCACTCTGCTTGAGGCCACAGAGGAGCCACCAATATCATCCTGAGATTTTGAGAATTCATCACCCTGTCCAGAACTTGAGGGATCAGACAAAACAGAGGGAAGGCGTACACTTCGACGTTGTCATAAGGGTGTTGGAAGGCGTCCTCTGCCAGAGCAAGAGAATCTGGGACCACTGAACAGTAAACTTCCAGCTTCCTGTTGACCTCCCCCAAACATGAAACAGCCTGTTGGCGACCACATTCCTCTTGCCTGGAATGTACCTGGCAGAGAGCTCCACTGAGTTGTCGCTCGCCCATTGGTGTAAGTTGACTGTCAATAAATGGAGTTAATGAGACACCAGACACCCTGCTTATTAACATAGGCGATCACTGTGGTGTTGTCGGGTATCAGAACCACCGAATTACCCTCTACCTTCTCCCAAAACACTCTCAGACAGAAAAAAGCTGTTTTCAACTCCAAAACGTTGATATGTAGCAGCTTGTCTGCACTCCAAATTCCCTGATGATAGGAGATCTTCCAGATGAGCACCCCAACCAGTGATGGAGGCATCTAAAAATAGGAGGAAGTGGCAGAGGGGGAGAACACAGAGAGATTCTGGTCATTCAACCACCAACAAAGGTCTTGCATTACCTCTATGGACAGAGGGACTTAATGCAGAGGCGAATCTCCCGCCGGAGACCAGAAGTCTTTCAAAAATCTCCATTGCAGAGACCGAAGATGAAGATGACCATTAGGGACCAGCTTCTCCAGAGAAGACGAAATCCCCAGAAGGACCTGCCACTGGTGAACTGGCTGTTTGGTTTGAGTTGTGACAGGAACTTGCGCCCCACTAACCGAAACTTCTCTAACTTCTGGTCCAATGGAAAAACCCTCCTCGATGCTGCTGTATCTATAATACCTAGATAAAGAGCTTTCTGGCTGGGAACCAGATTTGACTTTTCTATGTTTACCAGGATAAGAGAGAGAGAGAGAGAGAGAGAGAGAGAGAGAGAGAGAGAGAGAGAGGGTAATTGATGGTTGGATGGTTAACGATTGAATTGGCTGTTGGTGAGTTCTGAGTTGTCTGCTGGTGCTGTTGGAGATCAGAAGTTCTGTGTTTTGAGTGAATCTTTTTAGTTTTTCAGTCAGTCTTAGTCAGAAGTTGTGATAATCAGTAGTGTTGGCAGCAGTCTGTGGAAAGTGTTGAGGGATTGGTTAAGTTATTTAAGTAGTGTGTTATTGGTTTGTTGCTGATTGTTGTTGGGTTTGATATTGGTTGCTTAGGAGTTGTTGTGCTGTGAGGTTTTTGTTGAGTTGTATGTGAGTTCCTGTTGGATTATATGTGGGTTGTTGTTGGTGTTGTTTGTGGGTGTGTGTGTTGCTTTTTTGTGTTGGTTGTTTATTGTGTTGGTGATTTGTTTGTGCTTTGGTCGTTTTTTGTGGTTGTTTGTTTCTTTGGTTGTTGTTGAGTTGTGGGTTTTGTGTTCCTTGTTGTTGGTTTGCTGTTGTGGTCCTTGGGTGTTTGTGTTGTTGAGTTGTTGTTTGTTGAAGTTGTTTGGTCCTTGGGTGTGTGTTGTGGGTTGTTTTTCTTGGTTGTGGTCTATGTTGTTGTTGGTATCTCCATGACCTTGACTGGCGGACAGCACAGGATAGCCTGGAGTATCTGGAGTTGGGTAAGTACTACCTATGCCTATCAACTTTAACTCTTACTTTAAGAAACTTAGTCTGATATATTTAAGAAGAAAGTCGATATGAGAAAAAGTTCTCGTGTAATATTTGATATTTATTATTCGAAAATGATGCAAATGCTCATTTTAACACCATTATATAAACAGAGGGGTAAACAATATAAGTTGACATTCATCCTCCGCAATGAAACCTTTTAAGTTTACAAACTATACTTAACAACTAGACCCGGATGGCCAAACCGCCTAATAATTAAGTTTTTAATCTCGGAGGATCCGTAGATATTGAATTAGTACTCAGGAAAACTGTCGAAGCTGGAGAGTCCCGAGTGAATAATAATGAGTGGGAATTAACCTAAAAGTAGAAGCAAGTTACCTGCAGGGGAAGCGTGAAAGTTATAAAAAAAATCAGTAACGGTGGAAATTTTTACTATGAAAGGCAGATTTCATACCGATAGCATAAAGGCTTTTAGGCAACGTGTGAAGCGAAAGTAAAGTATGAACACACATAGAAAAGGTCCAGTTTATAAAGCTATTGTAGAAGTACACATTTTTTTATTATTTAAAATTACCCATAAGTTCTGCGTGCTCATATAAATTGGTTTCATTTGATGATTTTAAAGTGAAAGGGAAATTTCTTTTAATTAAAAGAAAATTAGGCGTTAAAAGTTGATCAACTATTTAGATTAAACTAACACATACTTATGGTTCCTTTACAATTTTACTTCTCCTATAAACCAGAGAGTTAAATCATCATTAAAGCATGTGAAAAATGAGCCTTCCCTTATATTCGGCTGCTCCTTAGCTTACTCCTACTCCCCTTTAACGCATTAAGTGTGTGTTCTGCAAATGTAAACACAAGTATAAGACAAAAGCACAAGCATATCACTGCTGACAATCTCTGTTCAACAAACATACGTCGTTATCAGCTTTACTTCGTTAATACTACAAAACGAAAAAAATGGATAACGTGTCAATCACAGGTACCAAATAAGTTAAAAATAAAAGAAAATGATAAAAAAGGAGAACTTCTGACCTGCATTATCCCTCAAGGTTTTTGATAACATATACTCGACACTGAGGCTGTTGACATTTCATCTCTCATCTCTGTTTGCTATCTAACGTCAAAGAAAGTATGCAAAAGAACTATTCTTCGCCCGCTACTTAGCATTCTCTCTCTCTCTCTTCTCTCTCTCTCTCTCTCTCTCTCTCTCTCTCTCTCTCTCTCTCTCTGTGTGTGTGTGTGTGTATTAGTATATGCTGCGCTTGTCTCATAATGAAAATTCATTTCTAACGTTGTCAATTTGTTTTCATATCTCATATACAAAATAAAGCGAGACTTCAGTAGTCTTACCTTCAAAGGCTAACTTATTCATTCATTTACTAAGGGCTTCTCAATGCCTCATTGTGACATTAAAGCATAATCTAGTATTCCTCAGACCTGTTTAATTTTGGATGCAGTCGCTACCTCTAAACCCATCTGCGCTGGTCAGAAAAAATTAAACATTTGATCACAATATTTTAATTTCAATGAACTGGTTCTGCCTTAATCTTCTCGGTGAAGGGAAGAACTCATTCCCTATATAAAATTAATAATATAAATAAATAAAATTGTATAATTGATTGCAACGATAAAAGACCGATGACTCGACTTGAGACCTCATTTTCGTACGTAAAATATGTATTATCTTATGAAAAAAGTACAATTTTTATCGAAAATCTTGCGACGAAATTCAAATAGAAACCCGTCTCCCTCCCCTTTACCTCCACCATCTCCCAGGAAAAAAAAAATGAAGACGTGTAATTGATCGCAAGAGAGAGGAGGGCGGTCGGTTAACTGAAACAGTTTTAATATTCTCATGAAACAGAATCTGTGTTGAGTCGGAAAAAGTTAGACTTCTCAAATTCTAACTTTTTCTGACTCTTTCTTAAGAGGCTATAACAAGGATTTACTTTGGAAACCTGATGACCCACTCTCGACGATATTTCGTACTGGGTGTAAAAAAAAAAAAAAAAAAAAAAATCAAGGAGCCAAAATAAGAACAGAAACAAAGAAAATCATAGCATTCGTAGAAAAGTGAGGAGGACACATCGAATGCGATTTACTTAAAAGTAAAATCATAAAAAAATATCAAGGATAAGGAGGTACTGGAAACAAAGAAACTCTCCTCTACCAAATTTTTACTAATAAACGTTACAAAAAGTACCAAAAATAACTAAATAAATAATTTTGCCTACAGGGACAAAAATATACACTAATGAGCTACAGAGAGTAAAATAAATAATACTAATTTTGTTTTTAGAAACCATAGAAAGTAATGAAAATAAACAGGCAAAAAATGAGAAAATGCGCCGAAGAACTTCTGTGCAATCAAGTTTTCTGTACAGCCGCTACAGCGTATAATCAAAGCCTCCGAAAATGGATCTATCTTTCGTTGATCTCAGTATAATGCCGTTTTAGCCGCAGTCCATGAATCTTTAACCACTGCCCGGTGGTGGCCTATCCTATATCGTTGCCAGGAGCACGATTATGGCTAACTTTAACCCTAAATAAAATCAAAACTACTGCGATAGAGGGCTGTAATTTGGTATTTCTGATAATTGGAGGGTGGATGATCAACATACCAATTTGCAGCCCTCTAGCTTCAGTAGTTTTCAAAATCTGAGGGCGGACAGAAAAAGTGCGGACGGACAGACAAAATCATCTCAATAGTTTTCTATTTCAGAAAACTAAAACCACTTTTACTCTTAGGGAACCCATACAGCAAGGAAAATAACGTCTATTCAATTACATAGCTTGAAAAACTTGAAAAGTATATTCCAATGATTCCAATTATGAAAAATAACAAATATGGTTCTACTCTGGAATTACAGAAAATTGAGCAAATAACCGAAAGCATATATTTTAGATTTAGAAACTGTAAAGTCACTACAAAAATTATTTTCACTATGGAATTTAGCTCTACCCTTTTAGAATATACAATCTAGACAGGTAATTCATTTATCACACATTGTTTAGGTCTTCCTTTCCTCCTCCTTCCGAACTCTTCCAAATGAATCCAACCATCTGAACACATGTTGATGCAGTCTTTCACCTGACCTAACTTTTAACCAATAATTCAGATTATATATAAAATTAATCCTTTGCGTAAGAAATTTTTTAAGTCATATACAATTTCTGTCATGTGGGGAACGTGCTGTTCTAGGCAAAAAATAAATAAATAAATAAATAAATAAATAAAAAGAGAAAATTTCCAGATCATGAACGAAGATCTCTCGCGCGCGCAAAGCTCAAGCAGCTTGTTAGCAGGGAGAAATACGTTTAATTGGGCGATTGGAATGAGACCTGACGGTAAGGCAGTAATCTCAAGAGCTTAATCTTCAAGAAGAAGAAATCCACTTAGACAAAGTGTAATAAGGCGGAATATATTGGAGGACGGGGCCATAGTGCCTCTACAGGTCAAGGTTGAATGACAGTGGTAATTAACCACAAATTGGGCTATTAATGTTTCACCTCTTGTGAAATAAATAAATATATATATATATAATATATATATATAGGATATATATAAAATATATATATATATATATATATATATATATATATATATATATATAATATATATCAATATATAATATATTATATAAACAACCAGTACAACACATATATAATATATATATAGATATTATATAGTATATACCTAATATACATGCTCCTATTTTCAACATTAAGCTTGTTTTGCCATCTCACAAAATGCTCGGCAGCAGCGTGCCGTAAGCCCTTATACACAGCGCCACTCACCTGAATCCTACACATTCACTCTCGCCTACTACATGTGTGCTTGCGTGTGTGCGTGTGTGTTTGTGCGTTCGTGTACGTGAATATTCACATATATATGTTTCATACTATGCACAATACAAGTGTGAGCTGTCACATGGGGTCAAAATTACAAAAACAAAATACCCACCCAAAATGTAGTGTATTCACATCTACATCATTAACCCAGTCACTCAATTTCTTGGTCCTTCGGTATTCATTGTGACCTACTGCTTCTCACACCATCCTCCCAAGAACTAAATTTGCAAGTGACTTGCCTTATGCATTATGGCACCAAGTTAAAGAAATTCAGCAGGTGTCACAAATGCCTATTTTACGAGGCATTTCGAATGCCTACCGAATGGCCAAAAACTCGTAGGGGTTGTTACCCAAGACAGGTGCTCTAATAACTGTCTCAGCCATCCTCCCTAAGTATGATTCACTGCTCTGTACCCGCTCCTAAAGGAAGTGCCAAGCGTCCTTTTCGTCAGCCATAACTAGGCTTCCATGATTTCCACAGCTTGCTGTAGAAAGCTCTTTCGATAACATTTTAGAGATATCTGTATAGTTTAAAGTCTGTCCAAGCCACGACTCATCACCATTATGTTAACAACTTACAAAATAAGCCCATTCCTGCTGACCTACAACTTACGCATCTATTTCTGGGTTACCTATTAAATCATAAAAAGCCTTTTTACTGGCACTACGAGACATTTTAACAACTTCGATTCAACGTCTCTGATGGAATACCCACGAAAATTTTCCTCTGTATGGCCACCTTCATCTTTACTGAAGGGATATGTCTTATGTATAGAATGAACAGACAATTCTGAAAAACATGTATGCTTATCATTTTTAAATTGCTATGGCTATCATTTGTACATATAACTACATAATTTCTATTACTTTTATAGGCTGTTTCCTTCAACTATGCCATAACAAAGTTTTTTATTCTTTTACAGTCTCTGTTCATAATGGATCTGCACAAACTTGTTATAATAGGGAGAGCTGCATAAGTAGTCCATAATGACAAACCTCCATTTGTATTTAAATTCATTAGTACACATAATACTTTTGATGCTTCCTTTCATTCACATTGTACTCATCTGAATGGACGGCATAATCTTTACATAATTAACTCTGGCAGCGCCAGCTGGCCAAGGAATGCGGCATTGAACTGCAACAGAGCGGAACATAATTAAGGAAGAAAGAACGTAACGAGTATTTTCATTCAACTAATAATTCGTGTCTGGGTACTTCCTCGAGTACCCTTACATTCATCTATGTATAGAAGTACTCAAACAAAAGATTAACCTCTTCAGCATTTTAATCCATATATTTATTAAGATGGGAAGTATATCCGTGATAGTACCCATTCCTCCACCTATACATAGCTTTTCTTTATAAATTTCAATTAACAAACTTCTTCATGCTTTACGAATGTCGAAGGTTTTATTTCATCGTATATAATGATGTTGAGAAATTTGTCGTTAAAACTTCTGTATTTCATCTTGTCATCTTGCCTCGTATGCTCAGTCGGAGCACAAAAGCTGATTGAGTTTCTCCTGTTGGATTGGAAGGAGTACATTTCGTAAGGATCATTATGTATTCCTATATTTACCTAACCTAGTGTCATTTCACTGTCTTTCCGTGGTCGGGGTCTTTGCCTCTGGCCCCTTGATACCCAGCCATTGGTTCTGATAGTTCCGGGTAATGGCGGAAGCCTTGTTTCAAATATCAACACACTGTCTTTAAACTTTGAGATTTAAGGCTGAGCAATCGAATAAAATGCGATGCTCCTGGGTAATGGGTATCTAAAATTAAGATTCTGAAAGTAGAGCTGAGTACATGAGTTCTGGTATTGCAAAGATTATTGCTTTTTTTCCTAGTTGACAACTCCCCTTCTTACAGATGTATGAACTGAACACGTGCAAGTGCAAGATATCAGACTTCGAAAGTATGTCATCATTACAGGTAACAACGGATCTTCAACAAATATACAAAGAGCAGCAACAGGAATTGAAAGTAATAACCTCATGATACTCAATCCAGATAATTTCGGTATGACTAATAACTCAAGAGGAGACAAGGGTTTATCACTTTGAATCTGAAACAGAGGTTTATAGCAAACAATGTAAAACAATGGTACTCCCTCAAAAAATTCAAGCGAATCGAGTCTGCTGGCAAGGCGAGGGCCTTTGTGTTAAAAAACAATGAATCTGAAGCACAAAGAAAGCCAGTGGCTTTGAAGTGCTACCTCACACCTCTTACTCATCTGATCTGACACAGGCTGACTTCCACGTCTTCCCTAAACTCAAATCCCGTCTGAGAGATCAGCATTTCGTGAGAATCAGTGAAGAAATCCACGCGTTTGAGTTACTGGAGGTCCAGGATACAACCCTCTTCAGCGACCAAAAGCCATTTACAATCATCTGTAGACCAAGCGGCCTAGAAGTCTAGGAGGCTGTTTGAAGAAGTTGCGAGAACTGCTTTTCTGTCGTGACGCTGTCTTGGCGAGGCAAGAAACTTTTTATAAAGGACCCTTTTATACGCTTCTTTTTAACCGTACAACCCCCGAGGTTCCACACACAAAAATATAATACAAGAAAAATTGAATAATTTATAAGTCTACTTCTGATACGCTCCTTTTTCACTGTATACAATAAGAGCTTATTCAAAAAATAAATAAATAAAACTGGATGGTGCGTAAAAACACAGCGGTCCGAGGGTCTTCTTTTGCCTTTCGCGAGAAGAGCGCCTGCCGACCACAAAGCTCTCATTGTCCTTTATTCAACAATGCTCTTGAGAAAGGGCTTTAACTAAGTAGAGTGTTCATTATTCTGGCATACGCTGAAAGTGAACAAACATAATGAAAAATGGAATATACACAATTTTCTAGCTTTTTTAGTTTATCAATCATCTGCCTCGTAGCGTCCCGCCAAAACTTCCATAGAAGTAAACAAATATAAAACAGAAACGTAGAGGGAAGAAAGAGTAATGGATAGAGAGAACCGAGAAAAAGGAGAAGAACTAATCACAAAGGACCCCGAAGAAAGGAGAAAGGCCCCTCCGGCAACTGAAGCCTTTTCCCAGTGAAAAAGATTCTAGAAAAAAAAATGAGACAATCACTTCTTTGAATAACAAAGGAGAAAATCTTCTGAGACGCCACCAGTAAGTGGAAAGATGATATAATAGATTTCAGGCAATCGGTGCACAATTATTTACTCACAGCTTCATTTTATAGTTTGGAAATAATTTTCATTGTATACTAGTTTCAGAAGCGGAAGATACATAGTGTCTATAGAAATCACAAAATTCTATTTCTAATAGCAAAGACCAGTTGGACAGGCAACCTAGCCCTGGCCGGAATAAAACGAGAAAAAAAGAAAACTAAGAAAAAGAAAAGGCATGTGCAGGGGCGGGCCTTAACCACGGAGAAAGCGACAGGACTGCTCGGATGACTTCTGTAAATCTTGTTAGACACGAAGCAGGAAAAAGTAAATAAGAAGTGAAGTAAAATACAAACTATTCCATCAAAATCGCAGAAGATAATTGTCTGCTGTTGCTGTTGAATTTTGAGTGCAGGAACGGTCTCTTATTAATTAAGGCCTGTCTACACTAGGAAACATTGTTTGGACACAGAGTTTGCAAACTGTTTGCAAACAATGTTTCCTGGTGTGAACAAGCCTTTATGGAGCAGTAGAACGTTTACTGACACCATACTCAGGACAGCATTTTAGGTAGAAGAAAATACGTGATACAAACCGCTCCTCCCTGTATTGTTTTTACTAAGTGAACTGGATCTTATGCACCACAAGGTCTTTTTCAATAAACAGTACACTATTTTCTTATAAACAAAATTCTATCGTGGCAGGTTTTGGAAAATGCGAGATATTAGTACGCCGGATTTGCTTTTGTAGAGGAAGCTATGCTTATTTGCGCTATCATTCAATGAGCAGTGTAATATTTACATGTACTGTGTCCCATTTCGATGGTGCTATACAAGCTTATACATTTTGTGTGCGCTGGTCACTGGACGAAGTGGTTAGTGAGTCGAAAGGTAAGCTCCGTAAAAGCCTCGTGGAAATGAGTATAATCTGATAACGAAGGAAGTTTCTTCGAGAAGTCATTCTTCACAAGGCGTATCTACAAATCCGGGATTAACGAAGATCAGTTCCTGGTTAGGTCACTTTAGGTATGTGCTAACTTAAGTAGGAAAGCAAATTTAGGAAAAGAAATAAGAAAATAAAGGAAAACAAACTTAGCAAAAAAATCATAAGTAAAGTAGATAAATGAAAGTAAATATATAGCATACAAGTAGCACATGTATGTATGTATATATGCATATATACACATATATATACATACATACATACACACACATACCGACACACACACACATATATATATATATATATATATATATATATGTCCTGTTCTGGAACAAACGCGCCAGCAATAAAATACAATTAGGAGCGTTCTTTTAACAATGCGTATATATATTCAAAAACAAGTAAACAGAATGTTCAGCAGTACCAAATAAGTCACAAGATTAAATCTATATGCAAAAGCGGAAAAGAAGAGAAATAGTTGGCCACAATGAAATTCTACTGTTATACTGATTAGTTTGGAGTGTTCAAAATGGAATATGAGATTTAGGTCCACAGGTCAAGCTCTTGGACCTATGAGGTCATTCAGCTAGAGTGTTCAAATAATTGTATTAACGTTTAGTATTTTCAATTTAAATTCTTACTTTCATTGCAAATGCTTTATCAACACCTAATCACGCGTATACTGTATAAATTTCGAGGATATAGTTTTTAACGTAGAGAGTTCTTTGGCAGGTAGGAGTTGCTCAGTATTCCCTCTTTTCAATTATGCCTTGCCTTGATGTACCGGGGAATATATCCTACTTTTCTTGGCTGCTTATCTTTCTTATTCGCTTCTTGGATGCTGAGGGCCCTCCATTACAATACATCTTGAGTAATATCAATCCAACCCTTTCTAGGTCTTCTCTCATCCCCCAGCACTTCTGCATTGCAAACTTTTCTCACCAACCTTTCACCTTCCATTATCCCACGTGTGAACCACCTCCAAGCACTTACATTTTTATCGCTTCTGCTACATACTTCCATATTTTTCACCACTTCGTTTTCAATTATGCCCCATATAGCATTCAAGCAATTTACCGGGTAGCTTTCACCTTTCCAATTTCATTTGCATTCACCATCCCCACTTTGCTTCCATAGGCATTCCTAGTTCCCTCCTAATCTTTTGCAATTACCCTGCTACCTTTCTCGCAAGTCTCTCTCTCACCAAGCAATCTGGGGTGATGTTCAAAGCCTCATGACCTTCATCAAGGTGCAACCCACCAGAGTCCATTGAAAACAAGAGACCTTATTCTATGCTAAGACCAATAAAGACACAACAGATTTTTCAAGAAATGGACCTAAAACGCTCTCCACTTAGGGTCGATCTCAGAACCCTTACTAGTATGGCAAGGCTAGATACATATACACATACATAAGCACGCACACACACAACATATATATATATATATATATATATATATATATATATATATATATATATATATATACATACACACACACATTATATATGTGTGTGTGTGTGTGGTGTGTGTGTGGAGAGCGTTTTAGGTCCATTTCTTGAAAAATCT
Organism: Macrobrachium nipponense; assembly: GCF_015104395.2. NCBI lineage: Eukaryota > Metazoa > Arthropoda > Malacostraca > Decapoda > Palaemonidae > Macrobrachium > Macrobrachium nipponense. The sequence continues at coordinate 83,312,516 of NC_087203.1, read as the reverse complement.
GTTGTGTCTTTATTGGTCTTAGCATAGAATAAGGTCTCTTGTTTTCAATGGACTCTGGTGGGTTGCACCTTGATGAAGGTCATGAGGCTTTGAACATCACACCCCATTGCTTTGGTGAGAGATAGACTTGCAAGAAAGGTAGCAGGGTATATATATATATATATATATATATATATATATATATATATATTTATATATATATATATATGTGTGTGTGTGTGTGTGTGTGTGTGTGTGTGTGTGTGTATGCATGCATACATACACTTATATACCAGTATTTTTCAATATATGTGTGTGTGTACGCACATGTATTATGGAATAAAAATAAAAGACGTCACAAATAGACAAAAAATATCGGGAAACTGATTTCTTCACAAAGGTACTACTACGGAAGGAACACAGATAAAGGCAGCCTTGTGGAATAATTCCATTTTGGCTGCCTTTCTCTCTGCCTTTGCTGTTTTGCATATGGATTATATTTGGGTTGTATGAATTGATAAATAAAGAATTTGCATTGGCGCTGGAGAAATCCTTTAGGTAAAATAAGACGGAAATTATTAGGATTCCGTATCATGTATGCCAGGATCTAGATAAATTTGTGTTAGGGTCCGTTTACACCAAATGCGTCGCGTCGCGTCGCATCGCGTCTAGCCACGCTAATTCATGACTCACCGTGAATCGCCAACCCAGTTATCACCGCTTTCTATGGACCTTGAAAGAAACCGTTCACACCGAATGCATGGAGTAACGTCACGTCGCGTCGAGTCAAGTCACAAATAGAGCTGGACCTATTTTTGACGTCAGTCTTAGTGACTCTAGTGTCATTTGGCCTTAAATAGAGATGGGGTTGTTAGAATTTTCTACTTTATTTCTATATTGCATTTCAATTTAGAACCAAGTTATGTTCTAATAAAATTGTACTCCTTTATACTTTATTTTCACTTTTATGTAGGACAAAATGTAATATAATTAAATTTTGTTTTATCTTTTCTTTGTATCCATATGATATAAAATTAAAATCTTAAAACTTGCCTATAGTTTTTGAAAATCATTATGGTTGAGTGGTTAATTATTATATATAAGTATATATATTATTTCACTTGATGTTTCGACTAATTCATTTAGAATTGTATCTTATAGTTATCTTGTAAAATTCAATAAAAATAAATCTAAGTTTAGAAAAATGGCCATTTTTTCCTCAGTTCCAATTGCCCGCCTGTAGTTAGTATTGTTTTTCTTATAGACAAAAAGGTTAATAAAGGAAAATCCCTCAATATATTTTAATAGATAAAGATGAAAAATCCCGCATGGTGGAGAGAGAGAGAGAGAGAGAGAGAGAGAGAGAGAGAGAGAGAGAGAGAGAGAAAATAAAGGTACTGCAAAAAATCCCTAATGCTCTCGCCAACTTGAGAGCTTCCCGTACAGAGAGAGAGAGAGAGAGAGAGAGAGAGAGAGAGAGAGAGAGAGAGAGAGAGAGAGAGATATTTCAGCAATTTATAACACCAAGAGACAAGGCATAATTAAAAATCTTTCAGATTATTTCCTGCTATATTTTGATAAATCGAAACATCTCTTGCAAAATATAGAACAATCAAGGGAAAAGAAAGAGAGAGACCTTACCTTACAGACCTTACAGTTCGTTCGGGTTGCCCCAGGTCCCTCAGTGTGAGGCACCTCTAATGTCTACCAGAGAGTTGCTAGTACATCTTCCGGTATATTTTGCATCTTCCAATCTTGGATGGTCTGGGATGCAGTTTAGATATTTGTCGAGCTTATTCTTAAACACATCTACGCTCACTCTTGATATATTCCTCAGATGAGCTGGGAACGCATTGAATAGACGCTGCATTATCGATGCTGGTGCGTAGTGGATTAATGTCCTGTGTGCTTTCCTTATTTTTCCTGGTATAGTTTTGGGCACTATTAATCTACCTCTGCTTGCTCTTTCTGATATTTTTAGTTCCATGATGTTTTCTGCTATTCCTTCTATCTGTTTCCATGCCTGAATTATCATGTAGCATTCTCTTCTCCTTTCTCAGACTATATTAATTTTTAAGGATTGTAGTCTTTCCCAGTAGTCAAGGTCCTTAACTTCTTCTATTCTAGCTGTAAAGGACCTTTGTACACTCTCTATTTGTGCAATATCCTTTTGATAGTGTGGGTACCATATCATATTGCAATATTCAAGTGGACTACGAACATATGTTTTATAAAGCATAATCATGTGTTCAGCATTTCTTGTTTTGAAGTGCCGTAACAACATTCCCATTTTTGCTTTACATTTTGCCAAAAGAATTGCTATTTGATCATTGCATAACATGTTCCTATTCATCATCACACCAAGGTCTTTAACTGCTTCCGTATTTGTGATTGTCTCATTATTAGGTCCCCTATATGCATATAGCTTTCCTTCTCTGTCTCCATAATTTATTGATTCAAATTTATCAGAGTTAAATACCATCCTATTTACCTCTGCCCAATCATATACTTTGTTAAGGTCTCTTTGTAGAGCGTTCCTATCTTCATCACAAGTAATTTCTCTACTTATTCTTGTGTCATCAGCGAAACTACTCACTACCGAATCCTTAACATTACTGTCTATGTCTTCAACCATAATAACAAACAGTATTGCAGCTAACACCGTACCTTGTGGCACACCGGATATTACCTTGGCTTCATCCGATTTCTCATCGTTTGCAATAACTATCTGTTTTCTGTTGTGTAAAAATTCTTTTAACCATCTTCCTACTTTATTCCACGATATGTGTTTTCTAATTTTTCTTCGCTAATATATTATGGTCTACCTTGTCAAAAGCTTTTGCAAAGTCTAGATAAACCACATCTGTTTCATTTCCGCTTTTCATATTTTTGAATATGTTCTCATGGTGGACTAACAGTTGGGTTTGAGAGAGAGAGAGAGAGAGAGAGAGAGAGAGAGAGAGAGAGAGAGAGAGAGAGAGAGAGAGAGAGTATATGAACTGGGTATGGCTCCTGCAGCCTGCAGGTAACACACTTAGGTGTTGTTGGGACATTGTTGTCCAGATATTGTTCGAAATACGGAGAGAAGTCTAACGCAAGAATAGTCATCTTGTTAACTGAGGCTGCCTATTCACTGGTGAGGTTCCTCCTGACTGCTGATGATGGAGCGGAAAAGCCCAAGGAAAAGGAACTGAACAAGAGAATTGTGGCCTTGCGAGACACCATCCAGTGCCCGAGAGAGCAGCAGGTGAACTTGGACAGGATCACTTTTCAGCTGCAACAGAAACTCGATAACCATGAAGAGATTCAGAAGGCGGGCGGAAGGGAAGAACGCAATCGTGTGATTCAGATCACTCAGGAGGTGTTGCAACAGCAGGCCTGGCAAGACAGGGCCCACTCGCTCGAAGCTGGAACGTTGTTTCTGAAGAAGGAGAACGATCACGAGAAGAGGGAGAAACGGCAGCTGGAAGACAAGATCCTCAAGGTGACAGAGGAAAGTCAGCAGCTGAAGGACAACACGAAGGAAATTGCGCAGAGAAAAGATGCCCTATGTGAGAGGATAAGGGAACTGACAATGCAGTTGGCCAATTGGCAGAGGCAAACTGCCTGCTTGAGAGGCTCGAGAAACTCCTACGACAGAAGGAGAAAGCCCTGCAGCTAAAGACCGAAGAAGCGGTGCGGATGGCAAGGCTCATCCAGGAACAAAAAGACGCGACCGAAAAGCGGGAATCCGATAGGAACGACCTCGAGGTCAGGTTCCAGCGCCTCCAGAAGGAAGTGGAAGACCTCACGAAGGAAAAGTGTGGACTCAAGTGTGAAGTTCAGGCTGCGAAACTCAAGAGAAATGAGCTGACATGCCTTCTAGAGGAACTAAATCGTCGCCTGGAGTCGCTGGAGAGGAAGACCGGTGCGAGGAGCGAAGGAGAAATTGGTGTGAGACCTCAAGAACCTTGAGGAGAAATACAGACGCCTTGAGAAGGACAACTGCAAACTGCAGGAGCAACTGTCGATCTTCAAAGACTGGCATGATCAAGTCTGCCCTGGCCTCACTCACACGGATCAGATGTTAAAAATTTGAGGAGAATGTTTGTTGAGTTTGCTTTGTTTATCCTTGAAGGAAATTGAAGTTGCATGGAAATAAATATGTTAAAATGTTTTCTTAGAGTTTTTCTGATTCCTGAAAGGGAAAGGAAAATGGGGGATTGTAGAAATGTGAGGAAAATAAGAGGATTCGTGGAGTGCCAGGAGAAGAAGCAGAGGATTCAGAGAAGCCCCAGGAGAATTGTGAGTATTCAGTAGGATTCGCAAAGTGCCAGGAGAAGAAGCAGAAGATTCAGAGAAGCCCCAGGAGAATTGAAAGGATTCATTGGCATATTCTGGTTCTAATGCTAAGCATAGGTGTTGCTTTCTCCCGGGACAGGCGGGCGAGGCCCGCCACGGATCCTGGGATGGGTGAGCGAGGCCTGCCACATGTCCTGGGATGGGTGGGCGAGGCCCCGCCACTTGTCCTGGGACACCACTGGTCCCGGACAGGCAGGCCAGGCCCGCCACGGGTCCGGGACAGGAGGGCCAGGCCCGCTACGGGTCCTGGGACTGGCGGGCCAACCCCGCCACGTGCTCTGGGATGGGTGGGACCGGGCCCGCTACGGGTCATGGGCGGGAGAGGCCCGCTGCGTGTCCTGGGACGGGCGGGAGAGGTCCACTGGGTGTCCTGGGATGGGCGGGCAAGGCCCGCCATGGGTACCAGGACGGGCGGGCGAGTCCCGTCACGTGTCCCGGGACGGGCGGGCGGGCCTGCTACGGGTCCCAGGACAGGCAGCAAGGCCCACCAAGAATTCATCAAATCAGTCATCTGGTTTTATATTCACATTTGTTTCAACATATATTTCTTTGCTTGTCTGATAACATTCTTTACATTTTGTATTCCAATAACGGGATGTATATTCACAGTCGTAATTCGTTTAACACTACTCTCTCTCTCTCTCTCTCTCTCTCTCACTCTCTTGCTCTCTTCATTCTCTCTCAATTCAAGCTTTTCTTTTCCTTTAACACAGTTCTCTCTCTCTCTCTCTCTCTCTCTCCTCTCTCTCTCTCTCTCTCTCAAGAAAATGCAAGACAAGCAAACTGCAAGCCCCCAAAAAGTTCCTTTCAGTCACCTGTTCGCCAGGAAACAGAATAAACGAAATTACCTCAAATTTGAAGTTTTGATTTTTTTTCTAAATTCGGCATTTGTCTTCCTGGTCGAGATGAAAAAAATAGAGGTAATTGAACAATTTTGGATGTTTTTCCTCAAAAACATCTCGTTCACGTGACTTGGTTAGACTCCCTTGAATTTATTGTTTTGATCATATTAAGCCATTTGTTAATACATCCATTTAAGCGTATTTACAACATGTGCTAGGGCATATAGCATATATACCGTATATAGATATATGTGTATGTACTATATATATGTGCGTATATGTATGTACATTTATAAATATATATATACATACATTATATATATATATATATATATACTATATATATATAATATATATATATATATATATGTATATATATATATATATATATATATATAGTATATATATATATACGTATATATATATAGTATATATATATATATATATATATATATATATATATATATATATATATATATATATATATATATATAGATATATATAGATATATATATATATATATATGTATGTATATATATATATATATATATTATATATATATATATATATATATATACGTATATATATGTAGTATATATATGTATATATATATATATATATATATATTATATATATATATATATATATATATATATATATAATGTTCAACGTACTCTTACCATAAAAAATGACAGGGATATGAAAGAGGGTAAGGTAGGTTTCCTTCCGGTACTAAACATACTAGCAGTATGTAAACTACAGAAATCCTAGTGATATAACAAATTAAATCAATATGGAAATTAAACCACCAAAACACTGCAGGGTCTTGCGGCGGGTGACGCAAGCATATTTTCTTGTATCATTTAGCATCTTGTCAGTCATTAATTTATCTTTTCTACCGGTGCAGATCTGAAGTTTCTTTACTCCTTAACACATCTCAGGGGAACATATTTTAGTTTTTTTCGCAAGCGAACCTTGCTCCGAGTGACTATAACGGTTTCGCAATTGAAATGACACATGCCCCTGTTTGAGCACAGCGATTTTAATTTTTCACAAGAAGCACATTTGCTCCCTGGATCAAGACCTGACAGCGAGATCCCATAAAAGATGCTGGGAAACGGAAACTGTTTTTGTTATACCGTCCTTGCGTTAATATGTCATAAGTAAGGATTGAGTCTTCAAAGACTTCAAAAGTTTACTAATGGTAAAATAATTCAACGATCAGGGTTTACTAGTAGCGGGGGGGGGGAAAAAAAAAGGGGGGGGGGGGTTCAATTTTCCAGTGGGTACCTGAGTTACTGTGAAGCAATGATAATAATAACAAAACTAGAAGTTTCCAAAGATCGTTTTGCGTATACTGTAAGCGATAATTTGCGGATAATATGCTTCAGTTCTAGACTTTATCTTTAACTGGTCCCAACTAAACTCGCAGAGCTCTTGGATGGTACAAAACGTCCCTAGGGTTGGCAATTCCCATCCTCTCCACCCTCTTAAATAACAGTTTTTTTTATCTATATAATGTAAGGGCACACAAATAATAAAAATTTTAAAAATTCAAGTCCATGTTCTGAATAAATGTCCCTTACATGCATCTTGGCGTCAATACGAACTTGATATTTTAGTAATGTTTTGCGTTTCCACCATTCTTCCTTATCCTTTTATCTCCCTCGAAGAGGCTCGATATCCCTACGTACCTATTCTCAAGTGTTGTCTGACAGCTCTCCCTCGAGGGTCCTTGGGAAGGATTTTAGGGAATCCAATAACAGCCAGGTCCGTCCATAGGAGCGGAAGACGCGTGACGCTTCCTTCCCTCGTGAACCGAACACGTGAGACGAAAGGGACTCATCTCCTGGAAAATTTTCCCTCCAGAGGATTTGGGCACTCATCTTCAAAGTGATCTGGATGAAAAGGACCTCAATTTCCCTTCTAAAGAAAAATCCATTAAGTTTGATCTTTCGTAAGTTGCTTCATTTTAAAAATTTATAAGAAAATTACAAAAACCAGACAGGATTTTTTTTTTTGCTGATGAGCTACTTAAACAAATGAATATGATACAATCGGATTTCAATTTTCATGCTGAGGAACTACAGTGAAAAGAGTTGGCAGACCGTGGAAAGGTTTTGCAAACCATTACAGAGACTGGAAATGATCCATATTTCTAGGAAAAGGACTCACGAGCTCATTATATCAACATACTTTGTCTACAGAAATTGCTATACAAGGATACAAGGTTAATTAAGGACCTTAGATTACACATGCACACACACACCATATATATTATATATATATATATATATATATATATATATATATATATATATATATATATACGTACGTACGTATATATAGTATAGATATATATATATATAATATATATATATATATATATATATATATATATATATATATATATATATATATATATACATATATATATATATATATATATATATATATATATATATACATACCTACATACATACATATATATATATATATATATATATATATATATATATAATATATATAATATATAGTATATATATATATATATATATATTCTATGTGTGTGTGTGCGTGTGTATGTATATATGCATGTATGTATATCCTCTCTCTTTTCCCCAACCTCGCGGGGTGCACTATAGGAATTACTTAACGTCCTGCAGCGTCCCTACGACCCCTAGCTGCAACCCCTTTAATTTTTTTTACTGTACCCCCGTTCATATTCCTCCTTCTTCCATCGTACCTTCCACCCTCTCCTAACAATTGTTTCATAGTGCACTGGGAGGTTTTACGCCTGTTACACCTTTGAAAGCACTTGACCTTTGGCCTAAATTTTACATTCCTTTCGATTTCATAGAGCAAGTTCTTTGCGCTTCGCAGTCCTGTTTCCTTTCTCTGCAAACTCATTCATAGCTTCTATCTAATAATTTCATCTATCTGCTTCATCCCCATCTCTTATGTTATTACTAAAGAACTATACTCTCATGTAATCTCTTCCTCCTGGTTATCAATAAGCCTTCTACTGTCTGAATCTCATTCTCTCGAAGCTTCAACCCGCTCGCAACCATCTCGTGTTGTTCGCAATCAGTTTAGTACTGCTCTTCCTTCTTTTATCATCTGTTACTTTTTTCTGGAAATCTCCGATTGGCTCCTCGTTCCTAGACTCCTATGAGCCTCTTTCATTCAAGATGTCGGCCTGCCGCTTCCACAGGGGTGGAGGGCAATCCCTTTTCTTGATTTCACTGGGATCGGATTAGAGGAATGTACAGGGTTGCCACACCATCCGCACAGGCGCGCTATATACGTTTATATATATATATATATATATATATATATATATATATATATATATATATATATATAGATATATATATATATATATATATATATATATATATATATATATATATATATATATATATAAACGCGTGTGTGTTTGTCTGTTTGTATTAAAAGACACACACACACACACACACATTATATTATATATATATGTATATATATATATAATATAATATTATACATATATAATATTATATATAATATAAATTTCTGGCGCACATCGAATCCAGGTCCTTCAATTGAAAGGTAAGGTCGATGCCAACTAAGCCACACAAGTCATAAAAGAGGTTGGGACCTAAGTACAACTGAACCTAAGACTTCTTTATTTATGTTCCACATATGATTGTGTGTTGAGTATTTGTATCATATTCACTAAGATGAGATAATTCGAATGAAATGTTGTCAAAGAGGTTACTGCTGAGTCAGGAAGTTGAGGAAAACAGACTGGTATGCAAGGCAGTTAGCCTGCCCAGACTAACTGTACCCAGGTACAGTATAGTTGTACTTAGCTTCCAACTTCTTTTATGAGTTGTGTGGCTTAGTTGGCAGTGGCCTTGCCTTTTAATTGAAAGACCTGGGTTCGATCCTGATGTAAGTCAGAAACTTACTTCCGTTCTATTCTATGCGTGATTGTGTGTTTCTCTCTCTCTCTCTCTCTCTCTCTCTCTCTCTCTCTCTCTCTCTCTATATATTATATATATATATATATATATATATATATATATATATATATATATATATATATATATATATAAATAAATAAAGGTTTTTTGCCACGAAGGAAAAAATGAAAAAGCGAGATAGCCAAGTACTTTCGGTCCTGTTCGGACCCTCAGTAAAGGGTCCGAACAGGACCGAAAGTACTTGTCTATCTCGCTTTTTCATTTTTTCCTTCGTGGCAAAAACCCTTTATTTATACATAGCATCACGTTTTATATACTTCGTGATCAAGTTATTCTAATATATATATATATATATATATATATATATATAAATTATATATATATATATATATATATATATATATATATATATAACAGCTTCGAAAAAAAAGAAGGTAGACTCAGCTCGACAATACAAATGTTTCAGCCTCAAGAAAACTTGGAAATACGTGGAAAAAAATGAGGCGGTTTGTCTCAAGACAAATCACTTCAACATCATCAATCTCGCGGCACGATATATGCCCATACTTTGTCTAGCTGAGCCAGCGAACGGTGCCAATAGCTTAATGCAACGAAATGCAATTGATCTACTCACGAGCGAGTATATATACAGACGTATACATACACACTATATATATATATATATATTATATATATATATATATATATATATATATATATATATATATATATATATATATATATATTACGATCTCGACTCTCGAGATCGACAGGTTCTTAAAAATAATAAACAATTGGGCTGTAATGACTGACGACAGGTGACAAACAAAGGAGGGAGGAGCATAACAAAGCCAAAAAGTTACCTTAAAATTAATTTATTTACAAGAGTTAAATACATAATGTACAGTGAGTCAAGGTTCTGGGTGGCAAAAACACAAAAAATTATCAATTAACAATAATATGTAAAATCAGTCGAAGAAACAATAAAATCCACCCTTCAATAACAAAGCCATGAAAAATCACAATCTAAACAATAAAAAGAATAATCACAAAATAGGCTGTATAAGGGCAATAACAATCTTTAAATATAATAAATAGAAATAGGCAGCGTAATACATAACTAAAATTGACACTGAAGCAGCATAATGATACTAAGAGCAAAACGGGAACACTTCCTCAAACAATGAGGACAACAGTCCAATGCCGGACGATCAAGATAGAGCCGATACGACAACCACTCGTCCTTGGAGGACAATATGGACATCCTCCTCGAATGCTGGACGATCAAGACAGAGTTGATGCAACAACCATCTCGTCCTCAGATGCAGTATGGAAGTCCTCCTCGACCACTGGACGAAAACACGTCACTGCTGCTGCCCAGTGAGGTCGCACTCGACACGTCGTCCTCTTGACGACGAAAACACAATAATGCTGGCCAAAGGCTGCTGACCTCCAACTCGAAGACATACACCATACGAAGACTTCAATTAAATAACCAGGTATCCAGTACCTGACGCTGCCTCATGCTGGTCCACAGGTAATCATACCTGACTGCCTCTGACTGGACTGACAGACTGGTTGTTCTGCCCTCCAGAACCTGACTGACGAAGTTTGACGCCATCCAACAGACGTCAACTCGCCAGCAATTAAAAAACAAAAACAAAGGAGGCAACAATCCACCAAGGGAACAATCGGCAAACGATTGTTCCTAACAATATATATATATATATATATATATATATATATATATATATATATATATATATATATATATATATATATATGATTATGAGCACTACTGGTTATGGCAATAACCAGTAGTTGCATAATAAACGCACGTTTATCTCGTGTTTGCGCTTGGAATTGTTAAACTTAAGATTTAATCAAGTTTTTGGAATAGTGCACCATCTATGAACCTAAAATCCTCAAGAGAAATATACGAAAACAATCATCTTTGTATTTTCCTTTTGAGAATCTTGCATTCTAAGACGAACGATCCCAACAGAAATCGAATTCAAATCAAAAGCCATCTTAAATAAATGAATGAGAAGCGACAAATAAGAAACACGATAAAGTTCCTATCGTTAAGCGAGAAACATTACTAAACTTTAAATCCTCGGACAAATTAGAAACGAGATATGAACTGCCATCAACAGCGCCATAAAACCACGGCGCAAAACATAAACCGGACCTCCCAAATAAATCGAGAAACATGAGAAGTCTATGTACAACTTCATATTGCAAAACCAAAGCAGCTAATCTTATAAACACCTCTTGAAGGCCTCATTCCAGTCAACTACACTATCAAACTGATGATTGATAACACCTCTGTCAATCATAGTCCTACCACTTTACTTCATTTGACTTCACTTCCCAGCCATCTAACTTCATTATCCAGCAATCCGGCTCAGGGACAGAATGAGGTTACCCTTAAGTAAAGTGGGCACCCCGTCAGCCTATCTTGCTAGGGTGTACCTCCATTGTATTGTGGAGGTTGATTTGATTGATTGTGAGTTATTTGGCGTCACAACTACCAGGGTCACCGACGCCGATTGTATTGTGGAGGGCTATGACGCCAAGTGCTAAGGGAACTTCCCCAAAAGAATAAAATCAGTCATGGACACAACAGGCAAACAGAAGAGGATCCAAAATCTTTCTTGAAATATGGCGCAGAGACCCGTCTCCTTAGCTGGCTGGTCGTTATGGTGTTGGCGTGTCACCTCGGTGGCGCGAGTTCGACTATCGGACATTCTGCTGAGGAGAGATATGTATTTCTGGTGATAAAAGTTCACGAATCTCGACGTGGTTCGGAAGTCACGTAAAACCGTTGGCCCCGTTGCTGAATAACCATAGTACTGGTTCCATGCAACATAAAAACACATACAAACAAACAAACCTTAGCTGAACTACTGAGAGATTCAGGGCCTCTGTAACACGGTTTTTTCGCAATAACGTTTTATCTATGCAGTTCATAAATATAACGCTTATTCAGAATACACATTATATCAACACATAAATTTTGACTGTATTCTGCATTACGTAGGTTGAATAAATTTGGTACTTATAATGTAAAAGTGACTTTTTTTGAAGACGGGCCATCTTACTCAGAGGAAAGGTTTCGAACACACTACGTAACTTATGACAGCATTTCTTCCCTCTTTCTCGATGGATGATTGGCTATTCGTAATGGAGGCTATACCTCTGGCAACAATGACATACAAATCTAAATACAAGCAAAGCAGCACACCTTTATGAACTCTGAAACCTCTCCACTGATAATTGTCATAATGAACAAACCAACAAAATATGTTAATAAATACAAAAACACTTCGATTAATTATTAGTCTAACTCCCAAAATAAGTTTCCTAAGAAATTACAGTCTACTTTATAGGTCACAATCAGATTGACAAGATGTAGGGAATAGTTGTTAATTTTCAAAAACATAGTAGACAAGCTTGATTTGATAACTGCTATATCCAATATCAAGCAATTTTTATTTATTGGCTATCTACCTATTTACTGATAAAAAAAATAGCCGGTAACCGTATTTTGGCTTTAAACCTTCACCAATAATGATCGTCAGAATGATGGCTTCATGAGGCTCCACCCACTTTGGCCTCGTTATAATTCAGGATATAACTGAAGGCTATCATGGGCATTGTTGGATTAGAAAATTTAACTTCTGGCTATAAAAGCTAATTTCTCGAGTACTTGTAAGAAGTGCTAAATGCTCCTCAAGGATCCCAGCAGTTGGCCTAAACGTTTAATTCATGTATATTACTGCTATACTGTTGCGGCACTACTGCTACAGTAGTATTACTACGCTAGCACAGATACCCCACCCACATCTATGTATTGTTCCGCCATTCATAAAGTCTTTGGGTTTCAGAGCAAAGTCTCAAAAACCGTGTTACAGAGGCCCTGAATCTCATAGCAGTTCACTTTCCTAGTATAGAAGAAGTTTCCACCTACAAGGCACTGGGTAACAGTGGCATCTACTGGTCTCACTCTTGCCTAGTCACGCGCGCCGATTCCCTGTGTAATGGCCTTGCTTTGGATGACACCAGACATTTCCACCCTACATTCAGCATCAGGTTATTTAATAACGGTACGGGTTGATGGTCAGGTAACTCAATATACACATATCGGATGGAAAAAATAACAATTGTCCTTTAACGTATTAATGTGCCCGTTCACAGAAATAGTACGTATAATAAAATAAATTTTTACTTTTAGTACAAACCCGGATCTGTTACTAACACAATTAATTAAAAGACTCGCGAACAACGGGTTTTATTTCTTTCTTTTTGCTCGAGTATATTAATTTTCATTCGTGTTCATCGTTTTAAACTATTTTTCCTCTTAACTGGTATAACTGGTATAGTCTTTCCATTATTGCTCACAAGAATCTTCGTAGCACCTGTTACCTTTCATTTACCAACACGTCCGTAAATATATGAAACGACGTGATTGAACCCTGGGGATGAAAAGAGAAACAGCCCAGTTTGCCAAATGAGCAAAACATGTTCCAGAAAATATTGGGTCATTCACCTTAAGTGTGAGACGATTTACAGAAGTTACCTAATTAGCGCAATATGCAGCCCATTCCGTGAACTAAGTCTATTGCATGATATGAGGAAATTGCCTCGTTCATGACTTTTGCAAACTAACTCGTCCTAATGGAAGGTGATTCCCGCCTACGCACACCATTAGATAATAATTTCGAGCAAAACAGACTATAGGCACGTCATATTCATAACAGAGAGAGAGAGAGAGAGAGAGTTAGGCCCAGCTATTAGCTCGGCGGAATGGGTTTTACTATTCCTGTAATCTGCTAGAACTTGATCTTCGACTTGCTCTCAAAGCACGGTTTGCCATATAAAAGGATTAAGAACATAATTATTCAAATCCTGACGCAATTGGATAAAGTGGGTAACTTTGAGTTTAATATGAGTAAGGTATACTTTAGTAGAGTGGGCTATTAACCCTATGAAACACAAACTCTCTCTCTCTCGTCCTCCTCTCTCTTCTCCTCTAAAAAAGCTGATTAATAAGGTTGGCTATTATTTTCAAGAAGCAGGATATTGGGAAAATATTTTACTTTAAAAATTAAAAATACATTAGTTTCCATCTAACCCTCACGGTTATATCCATGTTTGAACTATCTGGTAATTTTTCCAAACACATATTAATACAATGGTCCTTATGTAACGTATTGCCTTTGCTTTATCTTTGGACACACCCTTTTATGAAAAAATAAATGTTTGTAATACTTTCCATTTAGTTGGCAAGCATATACACATACGTATATATGTATGTACGTATGTATGTACGTATCTGCGTGTGTATGTGTGAAGAAGAGAAGGGAGAAAGTTGAGAGAGAGAGACCGACGAGAGAGAGAGGAGAGAGAGAGAGAGAGAGAGAGAAACTAAGCATCGTAAAAACCGTCTTGAATTAATTCTACATAAAAAACCTCCGGTCGCAGTTCTATTATGAATTTTCCGCTATCCCAATTATTTTCCATAATAATAAACGAAGTATCAGCTCAGACACAGTTCAGCTTTCCAACAGGAGTCCATACCCTTTTCGCAGCCGGAGATTTCAGTGTAAGTTACAGGATATTGGACGAAAACACCTTGCCTGAGTAAGTTGCTACCAATCTCACGGCCCATCTGACAGATTGAAACTAAATTTCATACATCCCAGGGAGTGGCCCCTTCCCACATTTATTCTATATAAATCCAGGGAAATCAGAAATCCGCGAATTAGAAAGCTGGTTGCCAGTTTTCTTAATTGACTACCAAGCTTCGGAATTCCAAATCAGCTTTTTGTCCTCCTTATTCCCTGATTTATTATTTTCAGCATTAAGAAGTTACTGAAATGTAGATTTTACTAATGAATCGTTATAATTGGAATATTAATCGTAAATTTCGTCGTAGTATAACAATGCATCCTCAATTCGTCTTCAGTAGAAGTTTACGAAGAAGGTTAATTATCTTTAGACCTCTTCCATACGAATGTCAGGTCATAATAATAATTACATACTTCATATCAATGTAAGCTCATTGCAACAACAACAACAACAACAACAACATAATAATAATAATAATAATAATAATAATAATAATAATAATAATAATAATAATAATAATAATAATAATAACTACACTCACAGTATTTTCAGCTTCAAATTCTCCACCGTAAAAGCAGTAAGCTTCTTAGGATACTCTACCTTACAGTTTCATGAGCAGCATATTAATGTTTATAATGCAGCTTTCATCTCTGTCTTTTGGGCTCTTTAATCTTAAATAGAATCAGACCCTTTCTTTGTAGCATTGCATCCACATTCAGTAAAGTATAATTCAATAACCTCTCTCTCTCTCTCTCTCAAGAGAATGTAAACGAGAGAAGCTATCCCCGCGTTAGACTTCGGTATTGTCTGTTTCCCGTAGGATAAATGATACACAGAAAAAATATATGGATAGGCTTTCTCTTTTCTACTGTGGGAGTTTTAGTCTCTAATTTTACTACCTGTGCTTCATTTCTTTTTATTCTCTGCCATCGAGGCTGATACATTCCAGTGATACTAAGCTCGTTTAAAAGAGATGAAGGTTGAGCGAGGGTTCACCAGTCTGCCTTGCCATAATAAAAGCATTTTAAAGTCTTTGTTGCTGAACACATGTAACACATCTTTACTGGACTAAGCAAGCAAGTAAGCAGTCATTTGATTTTCTTTTACTGACAAATACCTAGCGAAACAGCAGCAATTCGCTCATACAAAGCATCCTAAGTAGTGAGGTAAGAGGATCTAAACTGTAGGGAAGATGGGAAAATAAGGCGTTTGTTCCCTAAATGATTTAATCTCTGTTTTTTGCAAAATGTCATCCTGCAGAATCTGTCACTATATTATTGTATTGCTATGATTATTGTAATTACTGGTATTTTCCTTTTTTCATTTTTACTGTGATTATAATCAATATAGTTTTTACATTCTATTTTTAACTATTCTCAATTTTAGTACGGGTATGACCATTATTTTGACTACCTCCTTTTATGCTACCTCAGCCAGTATGGATATTGCCGATTAAGCTTTGGTTTTCTTTTTTTATCATGTTATCTTATGTATCTAGACTGTATGTTATTGTTTATTCTTTGTATATTCCATGTACTATATGGCCTTGGGCTGAAAATAAAAATGATGATGATGATGATGATGATGATGACGACTATGTCCATTTCTTCCTCTGGTTTGCTTCTGTAGCGCCAATCTCTGGTTGTTGGTTACTGTCGTTGTAGTGGTCAGTTGCTGGATGACGACCTCCAAGTACCTGACCGTCTTCCCCTTCAATTGGGCTGAATACCTGACTGCCGGACGAAGCTCCTCTGTTGCCAGAGGTTCCATTTACGTCGTTGTCGTTTAATCCTTCATTTCTTTTCATCATTGCTGAGTTTTGCTATTTAACCCATAGCTGGACCCTACCCCATCAGGAATAGGTACTCATTTACAGCTGAGTAGACTGAGGAAATTATGGTAAAGATCTTTTCCCAAGGAATCAACGCCGAGGAGAGCGGTCACCCGTCCAACGACTGACCAACCCACTCTGCCACGCCACATTTTATTATTATTATTATTATTATTATTATTATTATTATTATTATTATTATTATTATTATTATTATTCCATCGTCAGCGCCAGGATGCCAGAGAACTTCAAATGAAATCAGATCAAATAACAATGCTACCAGTCGCCTTTACATTTCATTTGACTATGAAATTACCTTTCTTTAAAATCTCCTTATCTACCTATCTATTCACAGGTAGCCATGACACATATAAATCCTTGTTTTGTGAATACTCTTTATCAGACATCACAGTCAACGTATAATCATGAGTATGGGTATGTGAGTGTGTAGTATGCATGTCTGGGATCATGAACGTTCAATCGACGCATTTTGATTCAGTCCTAAATTTACACTTATTTCAGCAAATTGTTACAAGCAAAATTCCTTCTAACCACTAAAAACTTCCCAATATTTACACAAACCATATCCAGTTACTAGCATGAGGTCTGGAAACTTCCTTAATCAGAATGCGTTTTGTCTGTTTAATTGTCTCAGGTTTCTCCGTCAGAAACCAAAGGTCCACACCGAACCTCTTCTTCCCTTTAAATTCTGACCCCAATTACGAGTACCTTCTCACAGCTAATAATAACAACAATAATTATAACGAGAGCGTTCATTAGGGAGTGTGCTCCGCCAAATAACGCTAGGTTCTTCGGCATGATGAGATATAAAACGTCCCATTTACGTACGAATGACCCTGACTACTGATATTTCGGTTAATAGATCCAATTAATCCTGATGTACGATGATTATACTGCAAAACCAAGACTTTACTGCGACCTTGACCTTTGACGTTTGATGATCAAAAACTGTCAAAGAAAAGCACTGAAGAATTAATTTATGATTTAAAAAAATCAATCAATCAATCAATTAATCAATAAATAAATAAATAAATAAATAAATAAATAAAAATTACTATTTAGTATTCAAATCATCTAAAACCCTGATCTTTTAAGACGTAATAACTGATCTCCATTGCTAAATCCTCGAGTTTCATCAAAATTTTTCCATCCATTCTTAAGATATACCAATACACTAACGCATTTAAGAAGAAGAAGAGAGAGAGAGAAAGAGAAGAGAGAAGAGAGAGAGAGAGAGAAGACGAGAGAGAGAGAGAGGAGAGAGAGTTTGTAGGAGGAGATATTACTATGGAACCTTCAAACGACTACTTCTTACCTACAAAGAACATATTATCAGATTTTTGTAAACATGGCAGATCTTTTTATCATGTGTCCGACGATTCATTGTTTACTGTCTCGCTTGGAATAAAAGAAGCGATGCGTCTATGAATTTGTGCAAACAATGATTAATCAGGTTATGATCTCTATTATTATTATTATTATCATTATTATTATTATTATTAGATCAGGCATTCTCATAAGACCCTCAGCTGAACAGAATGACCGGATGTAAACAACGGAAAGAACACGGTTGGGAAAATAAAATCTATTACAAATATCTAAAGTTCGCACTCGTTCAGACACTGCAGCAAAGATTTATCTTTCAGGAGGCACATTTTTGGTTTCCAGAATAGGAAAGCATCTCGTAGTATTCTATTTCCTAAATTTCAAGACCGGCTAAAGAACGCAGTTTTCGAAGACTTGCTTAATCAGCTTTTCATTTAATGAGATGAGCCAATTTCTAGATACAAATATTCATTCAAAATTATTATAGATAACAGTTACGGACTACTTTGTATTAAATAATGAAGACTAGACAGATATGATATAGATAACGCGTATGCATTCTGCATAAGTACATGCGAACGTCAAAATTTTTAAGGTGAATAGATCTTTTTACTAAATTCGATGCTATAAATCAAAAGCATTAAAAACTGCAAAATCCTCCCACTCACCCTCTCTTTGACAGCTATGTGAAAAATCAAAACGTATTCCGTTGAGGACACGTAAACAAGATTTTGTTTACAAGTCGTAACTCAAAAACGATATGTTGGTGACTGATAGTGATATGAAGCTTTTTCATTGAGAGAAAGGAGGTGAAAACTATTATTTTTATCATTATTTCTGTAGATGAAACCTATTTACATGGAACAAGCACACAGGGGCTATTCACTTAAAATTCAAGCTCCAAAAGAATGCTGGTTTCAACCTCCAACCGCAGACCCCACACTGCAGCAGTGACTGATCATGATACAGAGCCAGTGATTTTTCATCGCCCGGGGGAGACACGAACCCAGGATATGTGAGTGGCATACCACGACATTAACCAGCGAACCAGCTTACACTTATACTTTCACCGTGTTTGTATCCTTTTAAAAACAACGAAAAAAAGCAATAAATTCATAACGATTTCCAATAGAGGAGAGGTGCCGAAAAACGGGTAAACTAAAATTACTCAATAGCAAAAAAATAAAAAATAAAAATAATAATAAAAAAGTAAAAAAAGAACTTCAACATGATAATCCGTTGGGCGCTTCAACAGTGCTCTTGAAAGATAATTTCAGAACGAAGTACTTACACGAAAGGCGTGGGAAGACGTCCACTCTATAAGACGGCAGATGAGTCTTTTTACCCTGAAAAGGAAAAAGTAATATTTAATCTTGCATTTAGTACTACTGGAGTACGCAAAAACTCATAAGTATTTCCCACACACACACACTATCTATCTATCTATCTATCTATATATAGATATATATATACTTAATATATTACTATATATATATATTTATATTATATATATATATATATATATATATATATATTATATAATATATATTACTATATATATATATATATATATATACATATATATATATACATACCATGTGTGTTCATATTACTCATGTGTGTGTTTGTATGTATAAAGTAAACCTGACTCTCCATTCAAATATTGTGGACATCATGCTTAGCAACACATTTAATAATAAGTATGCTATAGATAATTTTCCCAAAGTAAATTAAAACAGTGATCCGTCATCTAAGTTTCTCATTCACATAATCAACGTAGCTATAAGGTGATTCATTTTGTCTACTCTCTTATGGCCCTCGATAAGGAAGACGGATGGCTCTCACCAGGTACTCTGGAAAATTAATATTCCTTTTTATCTTCAAGAAGGTAAAGGAAATGTGGACTTAAGGCCTTCCGGTGGATATCAATCTTCTTGCAATTTGGCGGGAACCATGTGCTTCTTATCAGAGGAATATCTTTTTATCCGTCGCTTGCTTACATAGCGAATACAACTGAAGCGAAGTCCGTAGGCTGGATGCTAAGAAGAAAGGTACAGAGAAGAGAAGTGAAAATTAAAGAAGATACAAGGATGAATACCAACAAGTACTTTAGGAAGAAGCATTTGTATGAGGGAGACATACAGGAGGAGAGAAAGGCTGATTGGTAAACAGAATGTATAGAGCAAAGCAGAGTAATGGCGTCTGAAGAAAATACAGCCCTACGTTGAAGGAAAGAGGATTTTGATGAGAGGTTGAATTCCGAGGATAGACTAGAGGCATATCTGAAATGCCTAGATGCAGTTAGCGTAAAAGGGACAATGTATGGGAGGACAATTAAGATGTTGAAGAATGGAAAGATCTCAAGAGTAATTGGTATCGTAAGCGTGCAACTAGGATACGGAAATGAACTTTTAATTGACTATCTGGCTAAGAAGTGTACATTAAGTCTGGGTGATAGACCGGTTCCAAGCAGTCTCGTAGCCTTTCTTTTATGTGAGAGTAAAAGTGACAGGCAAGAGTATAGAATTATTGTGTGAAGTTGTAAGGTTGGAAAGTGACTGAGAAAGAGAGACGATAACAGGAGGGCCAGAGTTTATTAGGCAAAGAAAAGACTGTCGATAAAGTTCTAACCAACTTATCCAACAGACGTGAGAGAAGATTGAGAGTGAGCGCAAAAATCTTTGAGCAGCTCATACGAACATGGCAAAAACTCTTAATAAAAGAGACATGGATGAAAAGTGAAAGACGCAGAGAACGTTTACTGTAAAAAGTAATGTGAAGGAAGGAATCCAGTTTTACGCTGAAAGCGAAGATTGTGTTGGAATATGTAGATGCGAGAATGAATGATTTCAGGAAAAATTGGGTCCAAGGCGAGTGGATGTTACAATTATTGCCAATTTTGTACTTTTATTTTATCGTCCTCATCAGGTCAACGACGAAAGAAATACAGAGAAAGGACAAATTACTCATGTACAGACGTGGGTGAGAAAAGTGGTCATGACTGGGGCTCAGAGTTGTCATTCAGAGTTGATAATGATGAAGAGAAACTATAAAGACCGATAAAAAGGTTTGAATATCTGTTTCTTACTACCAAGCTTAGACAATCACTTCATTTACAACCTCTCACTGAAGGTATGCTAATTTCATTCAGAGCATTCAACCATATAATGAAATAAGGTAAACATTGATAATAATTTTATTCATAAGCGCATACTTTAGAACCCCATGAGCGAATAAAACATACAAGAATGGCATATTTACATAACTAATATTTAAGGCAGATAAAGGACAAGAGTAACAATTCAGTGCTTAAGGTACCTAAGTGAATAAAGGCTACTATTGACCAGAATTGGACTACATGTGTCATGAAAGAAGCATGTTGCTTATACAAGAAAATAATAATCTCACTCATACACATATACATAAATTCGAACCCCTTAGGCGCCGTAAAACATAAAAAATGCATATTTATATCTTTAATATTTAGATAGATTAAGGGCCTAGTAATAATTTATCAGTATTTTATCAGCATCATCGTAATCGGTTCCAAGACCACATAAAGCAAAGGGCCTCTGTGTTAACCCGCCATTGTGCTTTACCTTCCTCCAGTCTCCATTTATTCCCACCCTCACTTCTCATAGTTCTCATCCCCGTGAATCTGTGTCATCCAACTCTTCAGGAGATTAACACTCGAGTATAAAGAATCATTCCCTTAAAATAGTACTTGTAATAAATAGAATAATATCAAATACTATTTTTCTCAAATATAGGTCTCAACAGAAGACAACTACAACAAAACCCTGATCCCACAAAACTTCAAAAGTAAAGAGAAACGTTTATGACAACAAGACGAAAAAGAAAACAAAGAAACACGTCCACTCCTATCAACGACGTCATCTCTGCAGACACACAGAAGAACAAATAAACAAAACACGACATCTACCAAGTGACACAGAAAATCCCCGGCGTCACTCGTCGCCAAAGGATGAACTGGCACCAGACACATGAGTACAGCGTCCCAGAGGCAGAGAGAACAATAAACTCAGCACACTTGACATGTATTTAGGATACAACGCTCTCGTAAATGAAGATTTTTACTCTATAAAAAGGATATCTTGAAATCTCTTTCGAGGCGCGTGTGCGACATTCATACACACATGAATACATTTTACACACACACACACACACACACACACACACACACACACACACATATATATATATATATATATATATATATATATATATATATATATATATATATATATATATATATAACGTGATGGACAAGGTGTGTTAAAATTACTGGACCAATTATGAGCGAGCTGATTAGCCAACAGTAGTGGGTTTTAGGAGCCGAAGGGGAATGGGCAAGCTATTGTACCCAAAATCAAAGTTGATACATCACAACATTCAGTCCCAAATAGTGTTCAATATCGAATTCACTACACCTAATGGATAACTTACACCAGAGGGGAATTATGCCTGATAGTGCATCTGCTCTGACTATAGGACTGGGAACTGGGTCTTTGGCTTAGATACAATGATAAACAGTCGACTTGGTGCTGCTTTAGTAGGCGGTCTACCTGCCTGTTTCTACACTGTTTCGCCGTGTTTAGTACTACTAGCCCGTCGGGGGTCAAATGTCCTTAAGTGCATTTTACCACATTTGATCACCGAGGGGCTAATAATAAAAGATTACGGGCTGCTTTATGAGCAAGAGCCCGTGCTGGCATAAAGCCAGCTTAATCTCAAACAACAACAACCCTTGGTGCTACTTTAGGGACATTTGACTCCCGACGGGCTGGAACTAAACACGACGAAACAATTGGAGAAACACGCAAGTAGACCGCCTACTAAAGAGATTAATATTATTGACTCTGCTGTACATATATCTGTCGAAATCAGGTTCTATGCTTAGAAATGAAATCAATTCATCTCCACCATAATGTGTAAAGCAGAGTCGATATCAACTTAGTTTCCTGTAAAGAAAAACTATTGTGCAGGCTTTGTCTGTTCGTCCGCATTTTTTCCTGTACTCGCGGCTCCTACAGCATTATACAGACCATCGAAATATAGATCTACTTTCGGTGCCCTTGATAATACGCTGCAGTGGCTAAACACGATCGCGACGAAGACGCTTCGGCGCATTTTTTACTTGTTACTTGTGTTTCTATTCCATAGAAACTCCAATTTCATAACTCTGCAGTAACTCTTATTTAACAAAATGCACATCTTACAAACATCTACGCTATACTGAAAATATAAATCAACTTTTGTTATAACCAGCATTAATCACGCTAGATACCTGAAACTTATAAACACTTTTGTCTATAAATGAGAAGCATAACATCTAAAATTATACGTATTAACGAATTTAAATTCATCGGCGTTCGTTATCCAGGTTTGTAGGATTCATGTACCAAATTCAAATATTTCAAGAAGCATTTTTCATGAACATCACCTAAAAATGCTTTATAAGAGACGCCATAAAATAATTTTTTTTTATTATATAGGGACTAACAACTCATTAAATGGCATAAAATTCATATATAATATATTCGCAGAGTTTTTCCACACACATTACTGCTCTTCACAGAACAAAACAGCGTATAAATACACAGTGGTATTAGGATAAATCATTTTTCAATGTCTCAACTTGCCTCCCGATCATAATATATGCAGCCGAAGATGGCTAAAGGAATACATCTCATTTGGAATTCATGAAATAATTGCAACAGGGAATACATTATTCACGAGCCACATTCGCTTTATGGGATTCAAACGGTAGTAAAGAGAGTCGCAGGCTACCATGAAGTTTGATATAGAGTACGGCGGAATCCCCAAACACTCCAGATTTACCATGAAGACTCATAAAGCAATGTGGGTTAACGCACAGGACCTAGGCAATAGGAAATGCAGTACAGTCTATTTTCATCCTGAGGCCGATTGGGGAGACAATGGCCTGCTTTTATTGTCTACCAATCCCGAAGAATAATAAAGAACTAGCAATGAAAAAGAGTGGTACTTAAATCAGAGAAAGTTCCAAAGCAGAGAGACTGTTGTTTAAATCAGGCCCCGTTAGCAAGAGAAAAAGTTCTACAGCAATGGAAAAAGAGTGTTGTTAAAATCAGAAACCATAGAGAGAGAGAGAGAGAGAGAGAGAGAGAGAGAGAGAGAGAGAGAGAGAGAGAGTCACAATTAATACACACGTCACAAGCAAACACATGATTTAGAAGCATTCATATCAGCACATATTTTTGTCACGTGTATTTTTTAACATGATATATCCAGGGACGGGAGAAAGCTTCATTTAATGAAATGGAGCATTCTCTGTTTCAGCTAAGCAAAAAATCAAGGATGCGAACACTTTCGGGCAGAATCTCTTACACACCGTAACTCGATCTTCATATTTTATAAATAACAATTCAATTTTTCTTTGGTTCTATGGAATCGTCACACGACTACATCTTCTGACACTCAGCATCTTGGTGTCAAATATGGAAACAAGTAGAAATATAGGTTTCCTATGTTGATACGAAATTAAAATCACATATTTTCGTTAAGGTGATGTAACGCAAGCATTAACGTGGACCCTCAAACTGCCAATAATACTTAATACTTGGGTTAAAGTCTCGTTACAATGGATGCATCCAAAAATTTTTAAGGAACCTGGAATGTCTATGGAATGCAAGGTGGGGGTGTAGGAAGGGACTGTTGAGCTAATTCCTCCTTACAGAACTAAAGTTGCCAGAAAATGTCCCTATGACACTGCCTTACTTGGTTCTGATAATTGCGGCCAGTGCATTGCCTTGCTCAGCCTCGCCCAAAAAGGTCCGCATTGCCGCATTTACCTCTACGAGAGACAGGAGAGACCATCTACATCTCAGAATTAGGCAACACAATTTGGACGTCTGGGATTATCACTGAGTTTCCACGACAAATTCAGTGATCTAATACTGACGCACTTCAAAGAAAATTAAATTAATTAAAACAGCGGTGAAAACTGCATAAAAGAACAGTCTTGAAGAATATATATCGCTGTCATTTCGGCGACCTCTCCTCTGGGTCTCAAAAGTCGTAATTTAAATTCTTCTTTGTCATTTGCATAGCCGTAATCTCATTTCGTGGGGATAAGGAAGTCGTGGGAAAAGTCGAGGGCATCTATAAAAGGAAACCAGATGTCAATATTTGCATAAAATCTAACATGTAATTAACGGCAGGAAAACCACACGAGTGCGTATTGAATTACAGTTTTTAGGTAATGTTCTTTTAGGACTGTGGTACTGATTCCAATCTTTTTAAGCTCTTCACTGAAAGTCGCAATTTTTTCCTGGCGAAGGAATAAAGTATACTAAAAGAGAGAGAGAGATATCCGAACTCTAATAGAGACATCCTTTAAAGAAAAAAAAATATCGGGATACCAGCATTTCAGTGTTATACTAAACTTATTTCTGGTGAGGTCTGTGAGGCTGGGCTAATGGGATGAGAACAAAATCAAATGCAATGAAAAGAGAAAAATGCTTTGTAAAGCAATGGAAAGTAAATGGTTCGGAAATTATGAAAAGGTTTAGTGCTTGGAATGCACAGGTTTCATGAATGAAAAATAGGTTGCGCACTGGGAATGCAAAGGTTTCCTAAAACGAAGAATAGTTTCGTGCATGACTTGCATACTTCAAAAAACTAAAACTAGCTTTCGTTCATGAACTGCTTTTTTCAAAAAATGGAATAACGTAACGTGTCTGAATTGCAAAGATTAACAAAGACGAAAAACAGCTCG
The DNA here is from genome assembly GCF_015104395.2 of Macrobrachium nipponense. Taxonomy (NCBI): domain Eukaryota; kingdom Metazoa; phylum Arthropoda; class Malacostraca; order Decapoda; family Palaemonidae; genus Macrobrachium; species Macrobrachium nipponense. The sequence continues at coordinate 83,286,794 of NC_087203.1, read as the reverse complement.
CGTGCCTAAAATGTAAAGACTGATTAGACGAAAAATATCTTTCGTGCATGGGATGCTAATGCTTCTCAAAGTGAAAAATAGGTTTCGTGCATGAAATGCAGACTTCAAAAATCGAAAAATTGGTTTCGTGTATGAATTGCAGACTTCATAAAAAAAAAAAAAAAAAAAAATAAGTCTCGCGCTCGGAATGCACGGGTTTCCTAAAACGAGAAATAGGTTTCGTGCATGAACAGCATACTTCCAAAAACTAAAAATAGGTCTCGTGCCTGATCCCCGAAGATTTCCAAGATTTAGAGTATAGGATGCGTGCCTGAAATAGAAAAATTTCTAAAAGAAAAAAATAAGTTCCGTGTTTGAAAAGGACAACTTTCAAAAACGATACATAGATTTTTCTTGCTTAAAATGCAAAGTTTTAAAGAAACAGTCTTCTGACTGGAACTGATAGATTTCTGAAATCAGAAAAATTTCTCAAATTAATTAGTTCTAGATTGCTAAATAATCTAAGAAGCACAAGGTATGCTTTCAAACACAGATTTCAATTAAAACTAAAATATATATACATTAACCATTAGCCTGGGCAAAAATCATATCTATAATGTGAGAATAATCACGTCATGGATGGGAAGGAGCTAAAATTATATATAGGAGGAGTCAAGTAGGCCATAGAAAAGTAGTGGAGGGGCTTTGTTAAATATTTGCAACCCAGAGGACAATAAAGCTTTTACGCAGGACAGACATACAGACAGGCTAGTCTGTCATTCCATAAATTTATATTTACAGCAGTTTCTCGAGGCCCCTGATACTGGCTGCCTTCATGTCACCCAGCACAGGTTGTCGAAGTGGCAGTTGTCGCACAAACAACAGGAGGCTCCGATGTATGGCAGTCGTTCACCACCCAAAAAAATATTTGCGGGCTGCTCTGTGAGCAAGAGCCCGTGCTGACACAAGGTCAACTTAATCTAAAACAACAACAACACCCACAAATCACCTAGTCAAGGTCTACGAGTATAGTACGACGGTACGATCGAGAGAAAGTCGTTAAGAAGATCAAAACACTTGGCTCAAAGATGCGGGGAAACTGCTTTTATATAACCGCCATTTCTTGATTTATGCAGAAATTTCGTTCGATGGTTTCCTGGACTGTTACAAACAAAAACAAATTGCCAATTTCCTGCTTAAGACGCACATGTATTTTTATTCATTTAGCTTAAGGGGACCGTTGTGCGAACGGTCGAAAGCTCCCTTTTTTAACCTTTTTTGTTCTTGGAAAAATACAGTCGGTCATGTGGTACTTACTGTGGCTTTTTACTTGGTATAAAGTGAGATTTGCCAGGAGTTTACACGCTCAATTTCGGTATTAAAATCGGAGAGCTAGGATATGATAGGATAAAAGATTAGTTTAAGCAGACCTATCATACCTAACAAAGGATCTTTTTGGGCTGGGTTCGTAGGGATGAGACATATATTTCATATATACAGTATATATATATATATATATATATATATATATATATATATATATATATATATATATATATATTGTTACGAAGTGCCAAGTATCTGGTTACCAATCATCAATCATTACCTCACCAAAAGCCAGACACCTGAACCCTCATAACAGGTTCTAAACGACTGAATACTCTAAAGGCAACAGTGATCCCTTACAACTTACCATTATTGTAGAAAATCAGACTAAGTTCATCAAAACAGGTGTGAGGTAATCTTGTAAGTAATTAAATTAATCAAAGGGCATCACTCCATCAACAACTTTAAAAGTCTAAGTATTTCCCTGATTTCAGAAGTCTAAGTACTTCCCTGGTTCTAAGTCACTTCAAGTAAATTGAAGGAAAGCAAATCAATTACCAATCTATGTTTCTACCTATCATAATCATAATCATAATTAAATGCAAATATACTGGTTAGAAATGAAATACTTATAAAAATTTTAAATACAAAAATTTATTATTAAATTCAAAATTTATAAGTAAAATTCACAATATCAGGGAAAATTACTGTTACTTGAAAACAAAGTAAAGTTTAATTCATTCTTGAATCAAATTAAGTAAAATTAAATCAAAATTAATTTATCACAAAATTCAAGAAAATTAATTCAATTGAAATTCAAAAGTGTTAGGCAATAATTGATAATTTGAAATTAATTCACAAGTGCTAAACAATAATAAAACTTGAAAAGAATTAATTCACAAGTGTTAAATTTAATTAAATGTGCAATGATTAAGCAATGAAAATAACTAAGTCAATTAAATTGTGAATGCAAATGAAAATACAAAATAAAAAGGCACACTTCAAAAAGAAAATGAAAAAGTGCACAAACAATGGAACAAACACAAAACACAAAAATACGCAATGTGTAAAAGTGTAAATCTTTTTCACTCAAAACATTGTAACCATCAGTTTTTACCAAACCTTAGTAACCAGCTGTTATCAGTTATTAGTTAACCACTGTTCCTATCAATTATTAGTTAACCACAGTTCCTATCCGTTATTAATTATTAGTTGCAACTAATAAAAATATAACACTTTACCTTTTTAGTATACCAATTTTTTTTCATTCTTGCTGCAGCTTGTATCACACTTTCACAAAAACCAGGCGCCGTTACAAAACAATGCTTGTTCAGATTCCACAAAAAACACTAAATAATACTAAATAAACTCTAAGAAATATCAAATATGAAATTCTAAGTTACGAGTGACCAATTTACGTTACATTAATATAATCTCAAGGATGGAGAGAGAGAGAGAGAGAGAGAGAGAGAGAGAGAGAGAGAGAGATAGAGAGAGATCTGATTGCCACGCGGTTCTAAGATGTAATGAATCTTTTTTTCCTTTGCGGAAACTGGATAGGGCAGATGACAAAACGTTTTGAGACAATAATGCTTCTAGAAGCTTCAAAATCTTACGCAATCTTACTCACAAAATGTGAAATCCTGCACGTGGCTTTGACAAAGACATACACATACAAGACCAGTCTGTTAAAAAAAAAGACATGTATTCACCTCGATCGACTGAAGCAGAAAGGTCTAATCTCATACGATGACAGATTCTCAAAACACAAATGAAGATTTGAGCTCGCTTATCAAACGAGTTGACAGATTAGGAAAGCAAACGGATCTTGCAGACCCTCTAATCTCACAGTGCTGACATAAAAGAGGAAACAAACATAGTTTTGAACAGACAAAGAAAATCTCTCTCTTTTTACTTCTACGTTATATATATATTCTTGTACATTATGTTATGCGAAATCTGAACACATTTAAAACATCTTATCTCTAAGCTATCTAGGAATCTGAAAAAATGTTGCACAATTCTACATAACATTTTATACAATCACAGAGAAGATATATGCATTTTGAAAGTAGCAATATATAATATACCTCCCCCCAGAAGATTTTTTATCACGGTGTTGAATCCAATGATTCGTAACGAGATAAATAATCAGCAACTAAATTGTTTTTGCCACTAATGTGCTGCACTCTTAATTTATACTGTTGCAAGCACAAAGACCACCTGGTCAGTCTTTGATTATGGTTTTTCATTCTCTGGGTAAATGATAGTGGATTGTGATCAGACAACACTAAAATTTCTTCATTTCTAGGTCTATTCACATACACTTCAAATTTTTTCAATGCGGTGATTAAGGCTAAAGTTTCCTTCTCAATTGTCGAGTATACTTTCTGATGTTTTTTCAATTTTGTAGACATGAAGCACACAGGATGGTAGATATTACTTTCATCTTCTTGAAGTAGAACAGCTTCAATGCCACAGTCCGACGCATCAACTTGTATCATAATTTTCTTCTCGAAGTCTGGAGCTTGAAGTACTGGTCTTGAAGTTAAAATGGCTTTTACCTTCTCAAAGGATTCTTGACACTTTGGAGTCCAAACAAACTTAGCTTTGGGACTAGTTAAGTCTGTCAAGGGAGCTACTAAGGCTGATAAATTTGGGCAGAAACGACGATAAAATCCAACCATGCCTAAAAATCTCTGTAGCTGTTTCCTGGTAGTAGGTGGGGTAGCCTTACGGATACCTTCTACATTAGCATTTACTGGAGCAAGAAGGCCTTTCCCAACTTCAAGCCCAAGATACTGCACAGTTGCCTTTCCAAACTCACTCTTCTCTAGGTTGACTGTTAATCCTGCTTCTTGAAGTTTCTTGAAAACTTTCCTCAGAATCTTCAGATGTTCTTCCCACATTGTAGAGTAAATCACGATGTCATCCAAGTATACACCTACTCCTTCTATTGATCCTAGCAGTTGATCCATCACTCGTTGAAATGTTGCGGGTGCATTCATCAGACCAAACGGCAGAACAGTATACTGGTACAGTCCAAATGGAGTAATAAAAGCTGACAGCAACTTGGCATTCTCATCTAAGGGAATTTGATAATATCCTTTCAACAAGTCTATCTTGGAAACAAACTTGGCTTGCCCAATATTATCAAGTAACTGATCTATAAGAGGCAAAGGATAATTATAAGCCACACTGATAGAATTCAGTTTCCTATAATCAGTACACATCATAAATGAACCATCTGGTTTCTTCACTAACACACATGGAGAACTGATGTGACTTGAACTGGGTTCTGCTAATCCATGTTGTAGCAAATACTCAACTTCTTTCTTCACAACATCTCGATGATACGATGATAAGCGATAGGCTCTTTGCTTGAAAGGTTTTCCATCTTCTTGAATCTTGATTTCATGCTTGGTCAGATCAGTACATCTAGGCACATCTGAAAAATTTTCTGGAAAACTTCTTACTTCACTTAAGTCTTCACCTTGTTCAGCACTCAGATGTTTCAGTTTATCCTCCAAATTTTCCAAAATTGAAGAATTATTCATCTTGCTTGCAACTCCCAATTCATAGCCATCATCATCTTCTGTAGATAAAGTTGTTTGGGTTACTGACACAGTTTCAGTTTTAGTTTCTGAGAAATAAGGTTTCAAGAGGTTCACATGTACCTTCTTTTGTCGTCTTCTTCTTTCTGGTGTTTCAATTACATAAGTTCTATCACTTAACTTTTGAATTATCTTGTGAGGACCTTGAAATTTATTAGTGAGGGGAAATCTCTTGACAGGTAAGAACACTAACACTTGTTGATCAACACTAAAACTTCTTAGCTTAGTCTTAGCATCAAATCTCCTTTCCATTTTCTCTTGACTCATTTTCAAGTTTTCTAAAGAGAATTTTCTAATCTCCTTCAACCTTTTCCTTAAGTTCTTCACATACTCTCCTTGGCTTTCCTCTTGATTTTCTTCCCAATTTTCTGCAAGAATTTTCAACGGTCCTCTAACTTCTCGTCCAAAAATAATTTCATTAGGTGAACATCCCATACTTTCTTGATAAGCACTCCTAACTTCAAATAACATTAATGGTAAACCAACATCCCATTCTCTTCCTGACTCAGAACAATACTTTGTCAGCATACTTTTCAATGTCTGGTGGAATCTTTCTAAGGCACCTTGAGTTTCTGGATGATAGGCAGTGGATAACTGTTGTTTCACTCCTAACAAATTCATCACATCCTGGAATAACTTTGAAGTAAAGTTTGTTCCTCTGTCACTTTGTACTATTTCTGGTATACCAAACTTTGAGAAAAACTTCACAAGTTTTTCAGCCACTATCTTGGCAGATATGTTTCTAACAGGTATTGCCTCTGGATATCTTGTCACAGGACACATTAATGTTAACAAATACTCATTTCCTTTCTTTGTCTTCGGCAGCGGTCCAACCATATCTATAATAACTTTGCTAAAGGGTTCTCCTTTAACTTCTATAGGCTGTAGGGGGGCTTTCTTGATGGTTTCATTCGGTTTTCCAGCTATCTGACAGGTATGACACTCACGACAAAACCTGCTAACATCTTTGTGAAATCCAGGCCAGAAAAAATATTTCATGATCTCCCCACAGTCTTCCTGATTCCCATATGTCCAGACTCATGGGCTACTGCAACCACTTGCTTTCTCAATGGATATGGAATCAAAATTTGATGATATTCGCCCCATACAGCATATATCTGTATATCTGTAGGTCTATACTTCCTCATCAGCAAACCTTCCTTCAGATAGTAACAGGTAGGAGTTTGTTGCATCTTTTCTCGATCAACAGCTCTGAAGAACAAATCAGTTAGCGATGCATCCTTCTTCTGCAAGTCCATCAGCTTCTCACTTGTCACTTAACCAATTTCAAGGGTTGAATTCTCAATATCTACTAACTCAGCTACTGTAGTTTCACTACTGTCTTCAGTAACACTTTGACTACTCGGAGTCTCTTCAGGAACATCAGGTTCTTCTTCTTCTTCTTCTTGGGAAATCTCTTCTTGTTCAGCACTATGGGAAACTTCACTTCCCTGGAATAATTCTTCTAAGCACAAAGATCCTTCACTTGATCCTTCTTGGGTGTGTAAATCCTCAGTTTCTTCACTTGCAGTCGTAGTCCTCTTCATACTTCTGGTAGTTACACAACTAGGAAACAGGAAACAGGTGGGGGTTATTCTTCTCCAACTCTACTGTAGGACTCATCCTCAATGGTTTGTCTGTCACTACAGGACAAGAAATAAATGGCACACCACCAACTTCTTTCCCCAACAGAACATGTACACCTTCCACAGCCAGTGAGTCCTTTACAGCAAAATCAACATTCCATGTCACCAATTCACATGACAGGTGTAAGCGGCATATAGGAGTGACTTCCTCTCCTCCTATACCCTTCAAAATAACTGAATCTCCTGTGAGACTCTTCTTCAACTGAGGGTGAGAACCACGTACTACCACACTATGGTTACTCCCTGTATCACGTAATATCTTGACTGGTACCTGCACACTTCCTTCTTGAGTTGACAGCATACCCTCATAGATATATGGCTTAAAAGCCCCCACAGTTGCTAAGCCACTCACTGCTTGAGGTAACATTTCCACTGGTTGCTAAACATTCAGCTTGTTTAGTTTCATTCTTCTCTGGAGTCTGATTCTTTCCCACACTGCTCTTCGTAGTTTGTTTCACCTGGTCACCTTTTACTACTTGACCAACTGGCTTTGACTGCTGTTGATTCCAGTAACACTCTTGACTGTAGAGTCCTACTCTTCCACACTTGAAACAGACAACATTAGGTTTCTGTAACTGTATTGAAAAACTGGATGAGGATTTCACATCAGCTTGCAGAATTGTATTACCTTGTGTACTCTTGGTAGTATCACTTGTAGGTTTCCCATTAAATTTGTTCCTGTTATTTGGATAAGACTTACAACCTGGGCGTTGTTGACTCTGGTGCTTGAGATTGTAATTACGTTTACTACTGATTATATTGTAATCTTCACTCAGTGTAGCAGCTTTGTCAAGTTTCTTTACCTCTCTCTCTCTTAAATAGGCTCTTATATGTTCAGGAATTCCCTTAAGATACTGTTCAAGAACAAGTAACTCTTCTAACTCATCAAAAGTTTTTACTTTAGCAGCTTCTACCCAACGTTTGAAACACCTTCTCACTTTGTAAGCATAATCTAAGAATGTTCCCTTCTCATCTTTTCTTAAATTTCTGAAGCTTTCATTGTAGTACTCTGGGGTCATCTGGTAAACTTGTAGTACACTGTGTTTAAGTACCTTGTAGTCTTTACACTGATCAGCTGTTAAGGCTAGATAAGCACTTCTCCCTTTACCAATTAAGACACTTTGTAGCAAAACTGACCATTTATCCTCTGGCCATCCCATACCTGAAGCCACTTTCTCAAAGTGATCAAAAAACTCATCTGGAACTTCTTCAGTAAACTTAGGGATTAACTTCTGTACTCTCACTACATCAAATACAGGGTCTTGATTACCTTGGTTAGGGTTAGACGGTATTACAGCTAATGTGGATCTAGCTTTTATTAATTCCATTTCCCTTTCATGTCTTGCGATTTCTCTTTCCTCTTTTATCCTTTCTCTTTCCTCTTTTATCCTCTCTCTTTCTTCTTCTGCTGCTTTTTCTTCTTCTTTCTTGTTTTTCCCTGCCTATTCTTTCTCTTTCAGCTTGCATCCTCTCTCTTTCAGCATGATATTTAGCTTAATCAAATTCTCTTCTGCTTCAATGCGTCTAAGCTCTAACTCTGCATCACTTTTCTCTTTCTTTTCTGCTTTCTTATTTATGAGATCAGCACGTGCTACATTCAACAACTCTTGAGCCAACTCTAACTCATCTTCATCAATTATTCTACCAGAGTTTATCAATGATTCCATAGCAATACATCTTATTTGTGCCTTTACCATACTAGTAGACACATAACCATCACATGCCACTGCTAAAGCGCTCCACTGTGCCTTAGTCAGAGTGGTTTCAGATAAAACTTGGATGGAAGGGGCTGCTAAAAATTCCTTAACCTTGAATTGAGCCATTTTCTTCTAAGTTATCAACTTACAATTCAATACAATAAATGCAAAACAAAATTATATGGTCACTCTCCTAAAAGAATATATCCCTAACACCACCAGTATATTCTAGAGTAATAAAGAAATCTGCTTTCACGGGTCTCTGGGCACCATTAATACAAAGTTACGAAGTGCCAAGTATCTGGTTACCAGTCATCAATTATTACCTCACCAAAAGCCAGACACCTAAACCCTCATAACAGGTACTCTAAAGGCAACAGTGATCCCTTAACAACTTACCAATATTGTAGAAAATCAGACTAAGTTCATCAAAACAGGTGTGAGGTAATCTTGTAAGTAATTAAATTAATCAAAGGGCATCACTCCATCAACAACTTTAAAAGTCTAAGTATTTCCCTGATTTCAGAAGTCTAAGTACTTCCCTGGTTCTAAGTTGCTTCAAGTAAATTGAAGGAAAGCAAATCAATTACCACTCTATGTTTCTACCTATCATAATCATAATCATAATTAAATGCAAATCTGGTTAGAAATGAAATACTTATAAATATTTTAAATACAAAAAATTTATTATTAAATTCAAAATTTATAAGTAAAATTCACAATATCAGGGAAAATTACTGTTACTTGAAAACAAAGTAAAGTTTAATTCATTCTTGAATCAAATTAAGTAAAATGAAATCAAAATTAATTTATCACAAAATTCAGGAAAATTAGTTCAATTGAAATTCAAAAGTGTTAGGCAATAACTGAAAATTTGAAATTAATTCACAAGTGCTAAACAATAATAAAACTTGAAAAGAATTCTAAGTAAATGCAAATTAATTCACAAGTGTTAAATTTGATTAAATGTGCAATGATTAAGCAATGAAAATAACTAAGTCAATTAAATTGTGAATGCAAATGAAAATACAAAATAAAAAGGCACACCTCAATAAGAAAATGAACAAGTGCACAAACAATGGAACAAACACAAAACACAAAAAAACGCAATGTGTAAAAGTGTAAATCT
>NC_087203.1:83234903-83272403 GCF_015104395.2 Macrobrachium nipponense | reverse complement strand
AACAAATATAAAACGAAATAGATATTCAAAAGACCCACTTAAAGTAAATGTATTCACTTGGATTAAAGGTGAGCTTCCCGTTAGAAATATCCTGCCCAACCGAGCAGAAAAAGCCTTACCCCAAAAAATTAAGGCAAACAAGAAATGTCTAACCAAACGAGTCAGACACCGAAATACCTAAATAGATATTAATTAGTTAGACCAAATATAAAGGACGTGTCAAATGAAAAACGTGACCAGTCCAACCAAAAACTATCCAGCTAATTCAATGAACAAAAAATCAAGCCCAGAAAAATATCAAATCCGGCAGGATACACAGATGAAAATAACTAGAAAATACAGACAAGAAGTATTTAGGTAAATAAAAAAGAAACAGAGTTTTATCTGACGGAACTGGGATGAATTTTGTCATTTTGTGGAAATACTCACTACTTCCCCGCTGAACCAAACTGAATTACGTTACAGGTGGTTAGTTAGCTGTAATAGGCCGTAATCAGAATAAAAAAAGGCGAGGCGGCCACGGAGCTAGCAACCTCATACAAAAAGGGCTAGCCGAAAGGTTAACATCCTCTACATATCAAAAAACCATTCTAAGAATTTTCTGAAGTTAGATACAAAAGCATCGGCCCATTTATCACCTTATACCGGGTACCGATACCTAAAAAATGAGGCGATACTACCGATACCGATATTCCGGCACATCTTTACTTCGAAGCCTTAGATCCAAATGAAGAACCAAATGAAGAAATTTTGACACTTGGTAAAAATTCGAAGGTCAGAGGGACAACAATATATCATTCTGATATTCCAGATGCGGGTTCGAATCTGCCTCGAACGTCAGAATTTTTCATGTAGATCTAAAGCTTTGTAGTGACAAGCGTATTCAAAAGGTGAAGAAATCGAGAAATTAGCGGACACTGTAATTATTGCAATTACAAACGTATCTGGTGAAATTTATCAGTAAATTTTACACCCACATAGCCATACATACACACACAAACACACATACACACACACACACACACACACACATATATATATATATATATATATATATTATATATATATATATATATATATATATATATATATATATATATATATATATATATATATAATAATAATAATAATAATAATAATAAAAGGAGCCCATAAAAACACCAAAATGTAGAGAGAGAAATACTATATTTCAGAGACTGCTGTCTCCCTCTTCCGGTAGATGAATGAGAAAAGTTACAGAAAAGGTGGTATTTATACCAAGAGATCCATCGACAGGTCACTCCCGCTGATAATCTTCCTTTATTCTTCTTAAGCGTTGGTTGAATGAAAATCTGAATCCCATGTTCCTTTTGAGATGTTCATTACCTGCCTCAGTTTAATCAAGGCGGATATCATCATTTGCCTCTTGTACTGGCAGTAGCTGCTATAAATTATATGTGACAAATTCCAGTTTATTCTATGGTTATGTTCATTTATATGGTTGAAAATAGTTGAGTTCTGTTGTCCATACCTAACTGACCGTTTATGTTGTATTAATCTCTGGGAAAGTGATTTTCCCGTGAATCCAATGTAAGATTGGTCACAGTCCTGGCATGGGATTTCGTAAACGCCTGTGTCCTTGGGGGATGTCTTTTGTAGGACGTTAATCAGGGATTTGGCTAAGGTGTTTGGGTAAGTAAATGCAAATGGGTTAGATTTTCCGAGGGCCTGAGTCACTGTCTTAATCCTGTCCAGGTGTGGAATTTTTATTTTACTGTTGGGTGTGTGTCTGGTCTTGTCTTGAGGGGGTCGGTAGAAAATTACGTTTGCTTTGTGAATTGCTTTCTCAATTATATGGTCAGGATACTTTAAAGACGAAAGCTGCTTACGAATTAGTTCAAATTCTTTTTCCAGGAAATCTGGGGAACAAATTGGTAAGGCTCTTAAGAATAAATTGCTGGCTACACCTATCTTGATAGGAATGTCGTGATAGCTGAAGTAGTGAATGTATGAAAGTGAGAACGTTGGTTTTCAGTATATAGTAAATTTGTATTCTGATGTGTCTCTGATTATTAAAACATCAAGAAAAGGAATTTTGTTGTCTGTTTCCCATTCAACTTTTAAATTTGATGCTGGGCACTAATGGGTTTAATTTTGAAAGGAATTCATTAAAATTGCCCCATCTATTATCCCAAAATGTTAGAATATCATCTACATATCTCATCCACATCATGTTTTTGGGTTTTATTGCATTTATTACTGTAGTTTCAAAGTATTCCATGTACAGATTGGCTAAAACAGGACTTAAAGGACTACCCATACTACACCCGAATTTTTGCTTATAGAATGATTCCCCGAATGAAAATACGTTATTAGATGCACATAATTCTACTAACTTTATTATTTTGTCAAGCGCCAATGGGAAATGGTCTGAATAGGGGGATAATTTTTCCCTAAAAAACTGAAAAACGTCCTGTACTGGTACTTTCGTGAATAGGGAATCTACGACAAGGCTTAAAAGTTTGATGTTGTGAATTTGTAACAAAATCTTCCGAATGTTTAATGTGACTGGGAGAAAAAGTGCCCAAAAGAGGGGAAAGGAGGCCAGCTAACCATTTAGAAATTTTGTAATTGAAAGCTCCAGCACATGAAACGATGGATCTGAATGGAAGATTGTCTTTGTGAGTTTTTGGAAGGCCATAAAAGTAGGGTAGTTTAGGATTAATTACTTTAAATTTCTATAATAGTTCAATGCCCTTTTTGTCTTGGCCAATTAATCTTACTTTCCGATGTCATCGACAAGATTTTCATTCAATGAACGCTTAAGAAGATTAAAGGAAGATTATCAGCGGGAGTGACCTAAATTGGCTTACCTGTGGATGGATCTTTTGGTATAAATACCACCTTTTCTGTAACTTTTCTTATTCATCTACCTGAAGAGGGAGACGCAGTCTCTGAAATATAGTATTTTTCTCTCTATATTTTGGTGTTTTTATTGGCGCCTTTTATTATATGGAATTCTGTTGTATCAAAACATTTTTACCAGTCATATATATATACAGGTGACCAGAAAGTTCGGTCCCAGAAAGTTCGGTCTCAGAAAATTTGGTCCCAGAAATTATTTATATACTGACAATGAAATCGTAATTTAACTGATGAAAAAATTAAAGTATAGAATTAGAGTTTTATTAATAAAAGTGTATAAAAAGTTATGTTTCTTCAACAAAAAACCTATACAGTATAGTATAGAATATAGCATATTGTGCACAAAATCAAGAAAATTGGGTCCCAGAATATTCGGTCCCGGAAAATTCGGTCCCATATCAGAAAAAATACTGTAAATGCGTAGTAGAGTAGTTTAAAAAGCAAAAAAATATAAAGTAACAAGTTCATTCTTATCAATGAATACATAAAGAACTTATGCTGCTTTCAGTAAAGTTACTGTCACAGCTGTTACGAATTGCTCGTTCAAAGTCAGTCAAAACGTGTCGAGGGTTAATATTTGGTCGTAATTTACTTAGTTCAAGAAAAGTCCTGTCATATGTTGCTTGAGTTTTGTCCGGCAATAAAATAAAAGGTCTTGGGTAAAATCTCCCATTTATGAAGGCATGAATGGTGATTATAAAATCCGCTTTTCATCATCACCACCTGTGTCGCATTGCAGGAACATTTGACCGCTTTGTAAATATTTAAAAGTATCTGGTACTTGAAATCCTGTTCGTCGAAGAGGCAATGGAGGAGCGCCAAAAGCTTTATTGCGCCAGTTTGTAATGCTTCTAGAAACCGTTTGCAACCGTGGTAATTCATATTTTGCATTCTCACTAAAATTACTTATAGCTTCGGAAATGAGCACCCGAGTACTTGTTTCATCACTGTTGATTGTTGAAATTATTATAGGTTCACCTGGTTTATTCTCTGTATGAACACGAGCATGACATGTGTTACGGTTCTCACAGTGCCACAATTTCTTTGTCTTGTCGGAACTAAACTTATGAAAGTCATGAACATAGTTAACTTCATCAATCAATTTGTTTTTGTTTTTTCCCTTTTAAAATATTTTGCAGCCATGATGGGGTTCTTCTAATAGGAAAATTGTGCTTATCCTGGAAGAAGAGTGACTAAAAACTGAGTTACAACTTACAAATGTCGCCGTTTCTTATATATAGGCGGTGTCAATGAATGTTAATGAAAGTACACAAAACTACGTAAAAACATCATTTAACACCACGTACACTTTTGTTTACAGTTTGTAAACAAATCCCAGGCTCACAAAGTTCTCACGCTCTTGTTGATCTTTGTAAAATATCTCGTCTGGATTGCTAAACAATTGATCTCTAAACCAAACGAGTCATTAAAGTTATTGATAGAAATAAAAGATTTTAATTTCTTCTAATATCATATTTTCCATGTATTTATATGCCTTTTCCCAGAAAGGTTATATTGGGCTTGGTTATTTAGATTTTAGAAATTTTCCGGGACCGAATTTTCTGAGAATGAGATTTCAGGACCGAATTTTCTGGGACCGAATCTTCTGGGACCGAATTTTCCTAGCACCATATATACATATATATAATTATATATATATATAGTATATATATATATATATATATATATATATATATATATATATATAAAACATACAAATATACATATATATGCGCATGTATATTATGTATATATTATATTTTACTATTTATTTATTTTTTTTACAATTACGATAAGTATGTCGACAGCATAAGATACAACTGACCCGATAATAATCACATATGGAAATCCTCATATAAACATTATACATCAAAAGCTATCAGCAAATGTATCCTAGCTTTTCCCAGCAGAAGTAACGTGATGTCCTCATGCCCGACTCCTCGAGTGGATGTCGATCCTCTTTGTCACCTACCGCTCACACCAGACCACAATAAGGTCTGTTACAAGTTCCAACGACGATAGACTTGCCAGTTGAGTGGGAACGTCCTCCCTAGGTTCGACCCTCCATCGTATAGGTAATTTTCTGTGAGTAAAAACGATCATCTCCGGCTAATAAACTCTACGTGTAGATTTGTTGATGCCATCTCCGGGCCAGCTTGTCTCTCATCCAATAACAATAACAATTTACGTTAAAACCCACAGACACACTCAACAGCAAAACCATAAAATAATCTGATATAACTTTTCGGGATTAACATACAAATCTCTAGTTCCCAGAATTCAGAACGATGTATTCTCTACAGAGTACCGTAGTGGTCATGGTCAAAGTAGATTAATATAATTCCGTCATGGCTGTGATCGTTTATGGGGTCAAAGTTGGAATGAAAAAATGAATGACATCTCATACTACTTATCGAGTAAAACGAAGACAGGTCTGCCATACAGGATTATCCTTGACTCACCCATACGATGTCCAGTAGGCCAAACCTACTTTCTCTACTTGCTTCCGGATTTGAACTATGACAGTTGATCGAAACGCACAAAACGCTTAGCCGTGTTGGACGCACGCGACGCGCCGCGACGGATTCGGTGGGGCCTTAGCTTAAGTTACACATGTATACCGGCGAAGGTCCTTTGATCCGAATTTCGGGATGGTACATGACCTCCCTTGAGTCAAGACATGCGTCCTTCACTTCTTACGTTGGCGTCATTATCGACGGTCATGGTACAATAGTAGTTTATAAGTACCCCTGGGACGTTGGCGCTAAAATGACGTACAATTTCAGCGATATTGTAATTCATCCCTTAATTGGACATTCACCAAATAGATAAAGAGAAAGTATCAATAGAGAAATTAAGAGCCTTTCAACAACGAGTATCAACAGGAGTGGGCCATAACATTGAACTTGTTGGAGAGTAAATGGCATTGCTATGACAATGAATTTATCTGGAACGATCCACGTGACACGTTGATAAAAAGAATCAGACACAGTGGCCGCAATACGCGTGGCGTAAATGTGAATGTCAAGGTTAAGCAACACGTGAGTGACTGTCCTTCAAAAACAGAAAACGTGTTTGTCAAAAATGGTGAAAACGAAAGCTCTACTATTCATAGCCTAAACAATACCAAGACCCTGATATTTTCAGTTACTAGAGATATTTCAGATATGTCACTGATCTCTCTCTCTCTCTCTCTCTCTCTCTCTCTCTCTCTCCTTCACACAAGCACGCGCACGAGTATATTAGGCAAATGCTCTGCTCCATCGAAGAGGAAAAGGCGTATTATATAAAGGTCAAAAGTCACCGAGGACGGAAAGGAAATACGAATCGGAAAATAAGAGATACACGTGATCAAAACGTAGCAGGTATTGGCACCTGTCAGTCAGCACGACGACAAAAACTGACGCAAACCACCATAGCACAAGTGTGACATCCTATCAGGTGAGGAAATTAAATTATTATTTTTTTTTATTTTAGAAACGGTGCCGAAGTATACGTGTGTGAGTGAGTGTATATACTATATACTATATACTATACTATATACTATATACTATATATATATATATATGTATATATATATATATATATATATATATATATATATATATATATATAAAGGGTTTTTTTTTTTTTGCCACGAAGGAAAAAAATGAAAAAACGAGTTGGCCTAGTACTTTCGGTCCTATTCGGACCCTTTACTGAGGCATACTGATTTTACAAAGAACACCATAGTCAAAAGAAGGCTTAATATACAAACTGACACTACCAAATTAACCATAAGGGCGATTTTCACTCTACAGAGAGGAGGAGGAGTCATAGGCTAGCCACTCCTTGAAGGATACCCGCGGTAAACAAGTGGTTCTTCCAGAAAAACAGTACATTTTGAAAACAACACGGGAGCTTATACAATTTAATATCATGAATTTTTACAAAAATTTTCCCAACAAAAATTATTATTAATGAAAAGACGAAAGAAAATATAAATATATATATATATCGAGCAAGAGAAAGAGGGAGAGAAAATATCGAAACCAGAGAGGAGAGAGAGAGAGAGGGACAGAGAGAGAGACAGAGAGAGAGAGACAGAGAGAGAGAATTAATTACTATATACATGTGGGACTAATTTATTAGTTGTTCATTCATTTTGAGGTCCTTCATAAATATCTTACAAATATATGGGTCCAAATGGTACATTCCCAGACTAAGATTTTGGTTGTTTTTATTAGTGATTTGTATAATTGCCGATTCCAGTAAATTTCTTGAAACATAATCATTAGATCTAGCAATTACGAGGTATCACCCTAATTAATACAATGAGATTTTTCACTCAGATGGATAAACAGTGCATTTGAAGTCTGGGGCTGTTCTAACTGAATACATATGCTGCTTAACCCGAACACATAAATTTTTACTAGACTGACCAACGTAAAACAATGGGCAATCCTTACAAGGAATTTTGTAAATGATGTTGTTATTTATTACGGGACTATTCTTAATTAGCATATCTTTAATGGTATTGTTATAAGAGAACACTACATTAACATTAAATGATTTAAATATTGATTTTATGGGGATTTCAAATCCCCCAAGAAAATAGGTAAGCTAAGTACATTTTTAGGGATTTCTTTTTCATTAATAGCAACATTATAAAACTTTTTATGAGCTTTTTGATAACATAAATCAATTAAATGAGGTTGGTAGCAGAGATCGTTTCCTATCTTTTTTATGTATTCTATTTCTTGGTCCAGGTATTGTGGACTCGTGATACGCAAAGCGCGTAGGAACATAGAAGAAAAAATTGAAATTTTAATATTAAGATGGTGGCCAGAATAAAAATGTACATATGTTAAATTATTTGTGGGTTTTCTATAAATACTGAATTTACATTTGAAAGATTCTCTATGTATTAATACATCTAGAAATTTACTGGAATCGCCAATTATACAAATCACTAATAAAAGCAACCTAAATCTTAGTCTGGGAATGTACCATTTGGACCCATATTATTTGTAAGATGTTTATGAAGGACCTCAAAATAAATGAACAACTAATAAATTAGTCCCACATGTATATAGTTATTTATCTCTCTCTCTCTCTCTCTCTCTCTCTCTCTCTCTCTCTCTCTCTCTCTCTCTCTGGTTCGATATTTTCTCTCCCTCTTTCTCTTGCTCGATATATATATATATATTTATATTTTCTTTCTTCTTCTTTTCATTAATAATAATTTTTGTTGGGAAAATTTTGTGTATTCATGATATTAAATTGTATATGTTCCCGTGTTGTTTCAAAATGTACTGTTTTTCTGGAAGAATCATTTGTTTACCGCGGGTATTCTTCAAGGAGTGGCTAGCCTATGACTCCTCCTCCTCTCTGTAGAGTGAAAATCGCCCTTATGGTTAATTTGGTAGTGTCAGTTTGTATATTAAGCCTTCTTTTGACTATGGTGTTCTTTGTAAAATCAGTATGCCTCAGTAAAGGGTCCGAATAGGACCGAAAGTACTCGGCCAACTCGTTTTTTCATTTTTTTTTCCTTCGTGGCAAAAAAAAAAAAAAACCTTTATTTATACATAGCATCACGTTTTATATACTTCGTGATCAAGTTATTCATATATATATATATATATATATATATATATATATATATATATGATATATATATATATATATATCAAAGTATCAATTCAGGAATGCCGAAGACACATGGATGTTTTTAAAAGATATATTCATTAAGAAACGTTTTGCACATGACTATGTGCATCATCAGTCTGAAAAATGACAAAACTAATAACATTAAAATACTAAAAATACACAGGATTCTTAAAATGACAATTAAAAACATTAAAAGACTCAAAGAAAAAGCAAAGCAAAGTAAAAACAACTGCTGTTACACCCAACCTTCAGGTACAAAGAAAGAAGATAGAATGACCAAAGAAAGAACAAGAACCTCCAAAGATATAGTTGAGCAGAGGAGCAGCCACCGTTTAACGATGGAGCGAGTCTTTTAATATATAGTGACTCTAAGGTAGTCAGATAATCTGCATCCTTAGAATACCCTAATATGGAAAAGTGCTGCTTCTTGACCTCAATTTTACAATTGATAGCATGATTTTTTATATTTGAATGTTCTGGTCTGCTCAATCTTTGTCCCGTCCTAAAACTCAACCCCAAGTGACTGTATAGATGGTATTCAATTTAAAACTGGTTTGGCAAGCACTGTAGAAATTATTTGCAAGACCTGTATAAGTTTTCTTTCTGTAAACGGCAGTAGTAAAAACAGAATTAGCTCTCGTGATTAAAACATCTAAAAACGGTAATTTTACTATGGAATTGGAGAGAGATAATTGTTTACCGTTTTTAGATGTTTTAATCACGAGAGCTAATTCTGTTTTTACTACTGCCGTTTACAGAAAGAAAACTTATACAGGTCTTGCAAATAATTTCTACAGTGCTTGCCAAACCAGTTTTAAATTGAATACCATCTATACTTTAGTATATAGGGCTCTTAGATACTCGTCCAGTTGGGCCATATTTCATAAGGAGATTGAATTTTTAACTACTTTCTTTCAACAAAATTCATTTCCCAAAGATCTAGTTTTTAGAACCGTCAACAAACTTTTCACTAATTATTTTCATCCTGCCACACCGGTTTTTAATGTTCCGAAAAAAACTTATGTATGCTTCAATCCCTTATATTTTTAACTCTAAATTTCGCATAAACTGAAAAAAATTATTGAAACTGAGATACCGTGCATTAATTTAAAATTGCTATCAAATAATCCCAGTAAAATTGGCTCCTTGTTTGGCTTTAAGGACCGTCTGCAACCCTTCATGAGATCCAATGTGGTCTGTAAGTTTACATGCCCAGGATGTCCTGGTGGTACTTATATTGGATCAACGAAAAGGTTGTTGCAGATGCGTTATTACAGTCACTTGGGGTTGAGTTTTAGGACGGGAAAAAGATTGAGCAGACCAGAACATTCAATATAAAAAATCATGCTATCATTGTAAAATTGAGGTCAAGAAGCAGCACTTTTCCATATTAGGGTATTCTAAGGATGCAGATTATCTGACTACCTTAGAGTCATTATATATTAAAAGACTCGTTCCATCGTTAAGACGGTGGCTGCCTCCTCTGCTCAAACTATATCTGGCATAGTCGTCTTTGGGGAGGTAGGTTCTAGTTCTTTCTTTGGTCATTTCTATCTTCTTTCTTTGTACCTGAAGGTTGGTGTAACAGCAGTTGTTTTTACTTTGCTTTGCTTTTTTTTTTAGTCTTTTAATGTTTTCAATTGTCATTTATTTTAAGAATCCATGTATTTTTAGTATTTTAATGTTATTATTTTGTCATTTTTCAGACTGATGATGCACATAGTCATGTGCGAAACGTTTCTTAATGAATATATCTTTATTTTTAAAAACAATACCATGTGTCTTCGGCATTCCTGAATTGATATATATATATATATATATATATATATATATATATATATATATATATATATATATATATATAGTATATATATATATATATATATATATATATATATATATAATATACTTTTTGTCCTTGAAAGGAATGTAAATCAAGAACGAATGTTTTGGGCTAATTTTTTTATGGCAGATTTGTTGTTTGAATATCAGTGACCTATTTCTTTGCCCACCTATTTGACTGATATCGTTTCTTTTTCAGCACTTAAGAGAACTTCAGCACTGTAATGAAATGTAAAACGAAAGCTATGATTCCCTTATATGTACAATAAAAATACAAAATAAATCGAACTTTACTTTCAACATAAAAGATTATGGGTTTATTTCATTTGATCTAAATAGAATATAATGGGGCCATTACATTTCCAACTCAATATTTAATAATGAACCTATTTTTATATTCTTATTAATTAATGATAATTTCTCCTACGCTAAGCGACAGGTCCGATAAAAAATGAACATGATTTATACATAAACTCAGGCTTATCGAAGTCATATCAGTTGCCCAAGATTTTACGACCTACATACTCCACAGGTTATGTAATAAAGAAATAACTCCACAAAATAAAAATAAAATTATATAAGTAGGAATTTTTTTTACAGAAAAGGAAAATATAAAACCAACGAGATTCTAATTGCCTCATCCATCTGCGAGTAAATATAGTTAACGTAATTCCTCCTCCTCAGTAAGCTTCTTATTCAGCCCGTTACACCTTGTAAGAGAGAGAGAGAGAGAGAGAGAGAGAGAGAGAGAGAGAGAGAGAGAGAGAGAGAGAGAGAGAGAGAGGGGTTCTTCTTGGGCTCACGATTAGTTACGTATAAAGCAACCGTATTTATACGGCTGACATTAATACCATGAAAAGGAGATAGACAAAGACGATTAGAACCAACCCGACAGTAATTCTGGCGTTGCTAAAATGGAGGTTTCTATATATATATATATATATATATATAATATATATATATATATATATATATATATATATATATATATATATATATATATATATATATATATATCCACAACTATGTTCTATTTTTTTTTTTCTTTGTAAGTTTAATGAAATGGAGCAATCAAATAAACCCTCATGGAGCAAGGTATCAGGTTTTATTTCGCCACGCTGCATAAACTTTCTCATAGCAGACAATTTCAGAGCATGTTTTACTTTCTGAATTAACTGTGTATGCCAAAGCATATCATCAACACTATTGTTACTGTACGGAAAAAGAAGTATTGAATTAGTAATAAATAATGCGCTCTACAAACAACAGCACTAAAAACAACCCTTCTAACTCTATTTCTTGTAAAATTAAATCCACATTTCTCTCTCTCTCTCTCTCTCTATTAATATTAGTCTTCTTCATATTCTTATTCTTCCCACACGGTTAACTGAAGTACCCACGCTTAAAAGCTTATCTGCTTCATCTAAAACCCAAATTAAGCCAAGTAAGTGTCGACGAAGATAGCCTCAGCTGTACGAAATGGAACCAGCACCCCAACTAGAATTTGATGAAGGTGTGGGCGTCAACAAATTTAATCTCTATAATAATGCGGAAAATAGGAATTGCTATTTGTTGCAAATTTTGACGTTCTAGCCAATAACAATTAACGCTACAAATAACAAAAACACTCAACAGCAAATCTAGGATATACTGTTAGATCACTTTTTTAGAGTAACATACAAATCTCTAGTTTCCAGAATTCAGAACGAGGTATTCTCTACATAGGACTGTTGTGATCATGGTCGACGTGGATTATTATAATTCCGCCATGATTGTGATAGTTTATGGGTCAAAGTCGGAATGAAAAAATAAGTGCAATCTCAAAACTACTTATCGAGTAAAACCAACATAAACAAACTTTCAAGGAATAAGAGGCACGGACACAAAATCATTAGTAAAGATTTAACTCTGTACCAGTCATCCAAATCAAACTGTTACTTTAGTCGTTCCGACTATCGAATTTTCCCTCTGCCACACTTTCCTCTTCACGTTACTAATTACACGCAGGACAGTTGGCTTACCGAACACAGAACACACAAAACACAAACACATGTACTCACCTCAGACTCGAGATACTCAGGGCTAGGCGCTGTGCCGTCATCTGGATATAGGCTAGTGAAGACACAACTACCGCTGAATTTCACTGCCCAAGACAGACAAGCATCAAAACCGTGCAACAACTCAAAATACAACGCCCCATTTACTACGCAAACAAATACCAACAGCTCGAAAACAACACGACAAATCACACGACAACTCCAGCCCAGCACAACAAACAACCACCACCAACTCTCCCCACAGACAACTCACGAAACCATCAAATCGCAAAATCAAGTACAACAAACCTCTTCAGCTCAACAATCACCAGACAGACACACGCCCAACAACCATACAACATCAATATCAACCAAGAAAACACCAAATAACACTGGGCTACTTCTGAATTTGACTGACCGTCTTTTCCTACTTATACTGACTCAGCACGATTCTCGTAACGGACGCTCGCCACTGATATTATTTGACGATCACTACAACAGACAATACCCATACGCTTACGCCCACCATCAAACCGCTCCTTATAATCCATCTACCAATTACGATCTTTCTCTCTCTCTCTCTCTCTCTCTCTCTCTCTCTCTCGATCACTCGCTCACTCACACTCTCCAGAAAAAACACACACAATTACCTACTATCACACAGCAACACCAAACACGAAACACGACATACCAACACACGAAAACACTTAAAACTCTCAACCCAACGACGCTCTCACTTAATCTCTCGCTCTCGCTAGCTCTCTCTCTCTCTCATGCAACCCTCGTAGACGTTGTCAAATGTAACTAACATTATCACTCCTCCATAAAACTTTCTGTTTCCCGTGCACTTCTACAAGAGTTTCTCGGAGGAAGGAGCGAGTGACAAGAATTCTAACCGATCCTTTAAAGCGTATCTATACGAGATTTCTAATAAAAAAAAAATAAAAAAAGACGCATACGGAACCAAATTCAAGCTTATAAAAACTCAATAAAGTTGACAAGGCAACTCAAATAAATGACAATTGTAGCGTCCCGAATTTTGGCATGATAAATATGTTGATGCCGGGAAACTAAGAAGTGATAAACAACACGAACGAACGCCTGTGCAAATAGCTCTTAGCTTAAAGGGGGCAGAACATACATCATCTTTTGGGCAGTTTATCGGACTCTGCTTAAATATTTCATTCGAGATAAAGGCTATCCATCAGGTGATCACTAACATACGGACATGCCATCCATCAGACCTAATTTCATTTTCGACCGCACGCATGAATAACCAGTATTATTAGTGTAGTCGAGAAGATAAATATAAAGACAGAGCTAATGTGGAGCACTGGAATAGCTTCTTTTAAAAAAAACTTAGGATTATATGTGTTAGAAACACTTGGAAAACGTGAAACGTTCATCAACAACAGCGACCCCAACTACGGAATAAGCTAAGAAGAAGAAGATATAAATAGTGGAATACTGAAGAATGACAAAAGAGGGAAAGCTCATCTGGAAGGAGAAGTAATCCAACAGAAGAAAGGAGAAGAAAGAAATAAAAACGAAATCCTTTTGGCCGGATGTTACTAGATGAATGAAAAACATAATTCACGGGATTTTACTCCTCCATGCCAATATATCAATAGGGTCCTTTTAACGTAGTCACTTGTCAGGCTTAGGAAGACAATCGCTACCCAATCAGTTTCATATTTTAAGTCTTGAAATATTCCTACAATCATAAAAAAAGATGTTTACATTTGTAATATACGAGTGATTGTTCAAGAATGAAATTAGATATGGGAAAAGAGAAGTCAAACGGATAATCATTAAAATCAGGTATAAAGCAAGTAAAAGATGCGCCTAAGATACTATGGCGCAATCGAGTTTTCTGTACAGCGTATAATACCGTATGAAATTCTCAGCCACGGCCCATAAAACTCTCAGCCGGGGCCCACGAAGCTTTCAGCTACGGCCTGGTGGTGACCTGCGTTGTTGGTAACTATTTCGGTGCCAGACGGACGTACGGCCATGGCTAACTTTAACCTTAAATAGGCAAAAACTACTGAGGCTAGAGGGTTGCAACTTGGTATGTTTGATGACTGGAGGGTGGATGATCAACATACCAATTGCAGCCCTCTAGCCTCAGAAGTTTTCAAGATCTGAGGGCGGACAGAAAAAATGCGGACGGACAAACAAGAGCCATCTCAAAATTTTTTAACAGGAAACTAAAATAAAAGCCTTGTATTTGGGAACTGGTAAACAGTAAAATTAATATTAAAGCAAATGAAATAAGACTACATTCAGTAAGACCATATTTGAAAAAGCATAAGGAGATTGTGTTAGGAAAACTGGTGAACAGGAAAATCAGATATTAAAAAATAAAAAACTTGAAGGAAAAGCAACTTTTATTTGGAGAATTTTAACCAGTATAATATAACTGGAAAAACAAAACAAAGTTGTATTTTATTTTACGAAAGTCTAATGGTAAAATATAGGACAACTTTTAAATGTAGACCACTGTAAGACAGCACGGAAACATCCAAACAACATTCACAACACGTTCAGTTGTTTGGTAGCCCAAGATAATTTGACCAGGCTACATAACAATAGAAAACAACCAAGAACCTTTTAAATGAAAAAATAAAGCTACACGGATCCGCCCTCGGATCTAGATTCAATTTAATATTTATTTGATATTTCCTGGCCCACAGACTTTCCTTATACATAATTTTAGGAAGTATTATGATCGACCAGACAACGAATTAGGCATGAATGAGCGAATACATTCCCTCGCATAGCCCACATTTTTACTAGCAACCTTAAATATGAATATTCTTTTCAGACCCAGTGTGCATTATAGCGCAATGATTGCAGTCTGTGAACTTCAAAAATGTAAAACTAATGAGATACAAATGCATCCACAGAAACCTCCCTGAAGTTGCCCTCATCCCTACAAAATCAGTTAGCCGGACATGCAACTCTACCATAATAAGTCCCTTATCTGGACCTCAGTCTCTCGCAAAATCTATTATCTGAATTGGATATCTCTCAATATCTTTTATCAAGGCACGGATCTCCCTTAAAATCTATTATCCGGACACATATCTTCCTTAAAATCTATTACCCCCACAAGGATCTCCCCTAAAATCTATTATCCTGACGCGGATCTCTCCCAAAATCTATTATCGGAACACGGATCTCCTTTAAAATCTACTATCCGGACACGGATCTTCCCTAAAATCTATTATCTGGAAACGGATCTTCCCTAAAATCTATTATCCGGACACGGATCTTCCCTAAAATCTATTACCCGGACACGATCTCCCCTAAAATCTATTATCCTGACACGGATCTCTCCCAAAATCTATTATCGGAACATGGATCTCCCCTAAAATCTATTATCTGGACACGGTTCTCCCCTGAAATTTATTATCTGGACACGGATCTCCCCTAAAGTCTATTATCCAGACATGGATCTCTCCCAAAATCTATTACCTGAACATGGCTCTCCCTAATATCTGTTGTCTTGACACGGATCTCTCCCAAAATCTATTGTCCAAACATGGATCTCTCCCAATATAATATTATCCGAACATGGATCTCTCAAAATCTATTAACCGAACCGAAACCTCTATCAAATCTGTTCACCATATCAAAATCTCTCAATAGTCCGCTGACACGACCTAGATCTCTAAAATTCCATTAATCAGACTCAAATATCTCGCAGGAAGTCCTCATCCAGACATAGATCTCTTACAGAATCTACCATCCAAATCTGAATCGTTCCCAAAATCTGTTATCCGAACTCAGATATTTCTAAAAATCTCTTATCCAGACCATGACCACTTCAAAAAATCCATTAACCGAACATAAACATTCTAATAAAAGCATCACCTTTTGTCGGAAGTACAAAAACGAGTGGCAACATGATCAGAACTACATAAGTATTTCAAACACTATTAACGTTTTCTCAATAACTGAAAAATGCTTGAAGTATATATATATATATATATATATATTATATATATATATATATATATATATATATAGATATAATATATATATTATATATATATGCTTAAAACTAACTTTTTCACCTAAGATGTTGTTATATGAATCTACATGGTCATAGGATAACTCAGGATGTTCATCACTTGGCAACATAGAATTGCAATGGAAATTTCTTTGTGTTCAGTTTGTAATTAGCACCCGTATTCAAAAACCTCAAGATATATTTTATTTGATTACAGAATTAATTGAATACTAAGTTAATTAATTAAAGGAAACTCAAGTGATCGGTGTTCTAAGTACAGCGCCAAAGGGATGGAAATCTATTGTCCTTTTCTAGCCAAAGCTCCAAGAAAACAATATGAGGTAAATGGAAGGTAGAAGGGTAGGCTCCGATGACAAGGAACAGATTAATCTATCTCTTAAAGCAGCGGTTCCCAAATAAGGGTAAATTACCCCACTGGGGGTAATTTCGCATTTGATCGGGGTAATGACAGTTTTCATTTTGACAGGTGCTGTAATATATATGTGCATGCTTTTACCATTTCGTTCAACTTACACGTGTGACGCCGGCTTTTCAGCTCTTTTCACCATCCGAAGCAAAGAGCGAAATAGATTGAACCCAGAAAATGACATCAGATGTGCCCTTATAAAACTATCTCCTCGCATTACTGATATGATCTGAAACCGAAGGTGTCCTTTTTCACACTACTGAAGATTTTTTAAAAGTACATATATATATATTTTTCCACTTATTTTCAACTGAAGGTTTGATTATTTACATTAAATTATTTGATTTATTTCCAGCAGAAGTATTTATTGATTTATTTGTCATTTTTCACCCTGATGAACATTATTTCAATTATATATTCTCTCCATATATTTTCAACCTTTTTTTTTCAGCAGAAATATTAGTACTTCTTGATATATTTGTTTCAATAATTGAATATAAAGGAAGGTTCAACCAACTAAGAGTTTGTTTTACATTAATTGATATGGTGTGGGGGAACGAGCGTGCTGCTAGCCAGGATTTTGGAAAAAGTGAGGTAATGACCAAAAGTAATTGGGAACCGCTGTCTTAAAGGAAGCAAAATTACAAGAGTCAGGTTTTAAAAGAGTGGCCCATGCGCCAATTTTTGGCAAGAAATCTTAGATCAAAACTTCATTGTAGTCAGTAAATTGAAATTTTAAATAAATATTTTGGTTTGCCTTCATATTTCCTTTCCCTAACAACACCAGTTTCTAAAACATAACAGAATGTAGCATTAACCTGAGACTCACGTGCCCAAAAAAATAATAATATAAACCTAAATAGAATATCCTGGTCTGTAATTGAAAGAATTAAACAAATATTGTACCATAAAGTTGATAGCGAAGTCTTTGTAGTATTCGTCAGCCACGCAGCCTTGTCAATTAAAAGATTAAAGGTAATCAGTGACAAATCAAAGTAAATGAAGTTTTTGTTCTTCAAAAAATTGTGAGATAAAAGAAAAAGCTGGAATTAGAAGCACGTGATCGGACTCACTGGTCTTTTGAGAACTTTGTGACCTGTTACTCTATGCAGTAAATCTCTCTCTCTCTCTCTCTCTCAGAAATCGCTGTAATCTAAAAAAACAATCATTATTCACATACACTTGTCTGCCCTATAATAACAAAGGATCTATGTGATAGCCCTCTCAAGTGCGAAAACAACAGTAAGCCTTGATCAACAATATGATACAGTATTGGGATTACTGCCGAGAGAAAGTCTACGCTGAGGATACGACAATGGCACGGCACGATAGTGTTGGGTTTATGATTAAGAATAAAAATGCCAACACCTTTGCTTATGGTTATACCTTTTGCACTGCAAGAACAGTGATGTAAAACATTGCTTGAGCTGATACTTCCTCATACTGCAAAGAAACAGCAAAACCAAAGGAATAAGAATATAAGAATTACCAATCCTATAGCTAATCCTGTCTTAGTACCTCTATTACACAAGAAGAACACAACAATGTCGATGGAAAAATAATATAAAGGGTTTGAATAGGTGTAATTTAATCAATCTTTCGCTTGCACTGATTCGTTTTGATTGGCAAGAATAGAACTTTAATAGTATTATAATGATACTGGAGTTACGATTGTCAATAAACATGTTTCAAGTATCATTATCCCGGGACTGCCACACAAAACCAGTATTAAGGGTTACGACTGAATGATCTACGCTTGTATTCGGCTGTTTTACATTGCAACTACAAAGTAATACCGATGAAGCAATACTGATAAGGAGTTAGCTCATAAAAAAAATTCAGTGTCATATGCTTCCTTTGGTAGCATATTTAAACACAAAAGCACATCTTCCAAATACCTTAGCTCAAGTTTGAAAGTCATTCCGTCGCCAGTGACCAACATTAATTTTCTTTCAAAATTTTCAATAGATGTCACGGCATTGATATGTAATATCCAATAACTCGGACATTATTAATAACTCCGTTACTTCCGGTGTTTTAAACAGCAGCTTTATTTTAATTTCTATACACCACCTCAAGAATCTGAGTTCGACAATTACCTTTTTGATATAGAACAAGTTTAAGTAAGTGATGCATTATATAAAATATTTTTGAAGTACTGAGGGATTCAAAATCCAGCACTATGTTCACGTGAATTTAATTAAATCTATAAGAAGAAATATACCAAACGCACAACGTGATAATTTCATCCACATGTTACAAAGTGGTAACGAAATATTTGGGGTCAAGTAAATTTGTAACAGTGGTAGCGACTAATATCGTAAAAGAAAATTTTATCTAATATCTCTGTCTCTTTATATATATATATATATATATATATATATATATATATATATATATATATATATATATATATATTATATGATATATATATATATATATATATATATATATATATATATATATATATACATACTCATACATACACACACATTTATATATATATATATATATATATATATATATATATATTATATATATATATTTATATATATAAAACCTCCCGGGGATGTCCATGATACAAGGAGTAAAAATGACAAGTTTTATTCCAAGAAACGTTTCGCACATGAATGGTGTCTAAGCAGTCTCTTTTAACCCGTTTTTTGTTACTTTGTTCTTTTAATATATGTGAATTCCTCTGTTTTTTGATCTTTATTGTATGTTATTTATAAATGTGTCTTTTTGTTCTTTCACAGATTGATGATGCACAGAAAATTCATGTGCGAAACGTTTCTTCGAATAAAATATGTCATTTTTACTCCATGTATCATGGGCAACCCCTGGATGGGTTTTATATGTGTATTACTGACCTGCTAAATACATACGTATATTATATACATACATATATATATATATATCTATATGCATAATACACCTTATGTGGGGTTATTTTCAAAGGCTATATACCGCTGACTGTTGACACTAATGGTTCATATCGTACAATATCAGGTTAAAGAATGAAGTCTGATAAACGACGGCAATAATCAAGGCCACACATATAATGCCGAATCCTGATATTCTCTCTGTCTCTCTCCCTCTTTCTCAGTCCCTCTGCCTATGACTCCCTTTCTCTTCCTCTCTCTCCTAACGATAAGTATATTTGGGTTCAGCTGTTCTGGGAATCTTTGTAAACTGCTGCAGCGCCGAGTAAACATCAATATGTTTGGCTCATCTTTGTTCCTTTATTTTTAAGGATCGCTAACATTTTATTTTGGTTATAAAGTTTATCATCAAGGCACACTTTCCCAATTTTAATTTCGCATTACCTGCGAGTAGTTGAGATGAAAGCACAAAAATCCATAAACGCTCAAACATTTGGCATAAGAATTACGGAGGTCTTCACAAATATTTAAATCTACGCGTTTTTTCCTCTGAACGTTAACCCAGGAGAGAGAGAGAGAGAGAGAGAGAGAGAGAGAGAGAGAGAGAGAGAGAGAGAGAGAGAGAGAGAGAGAGAGAGAAGGTATTACCATTTCTAATATTTTTGAAAATAAAGTGCATCGACCAGAAACATGTCTCATGAAAAAGGAATCAATTCAGGTTCTTGACATTAATTTCTGAAGGCTCTTGGTGCAACCTCTCTCTCAATCTGAATTAGTAGTATTTATTCAAAATGTAATTCACTGAATGACAAAAAATGAAGGCCATTTCGAACTTCTGATCTGTTACCATTATTTGACCCATGATACATTTTCTCATGATTTTCTAACTGGTAATGAAAAAAGTAGACTCCTCATTTTGTTTTTTAAAGGATAAAAACAGAGCCTTATGTTTATTTTTGTCTTTACATGCACACGACTAAGGCACGGTAAACCAAATGACTTCATTTACTAAACCTAACGTAAAAAAACGAGACAAAGATAACGGTGAGGAAAGAAGAATAAGGCTGTGAGGGTTGATTCGCTGGCAAAAATGCTGTAGCAATGTAGTTGGGTTTGGATTCACGTACCTCGATCTCGATTAAATTCTATCCTAACAGCGTAATCACCCTGGAAACTTTCAGCGTCTTTATTCGAGAAATAAAAAGTTTTATAGTACTTAATTATAAAGACTAAGGCGAATGTAAAAAAAATAATAATGATAAATCAGAAAGAATTATACACACCATTTCGAAATCTTGTAACTGTAATCATTCAAATCATAAAATCATTCCTGTGTGTGTTTAGTTTAGGAGTTAAATTGTCGGGTAAAGGGTTGGTGAGGACTAACATTATTACATCTTGGCCATTTCTCTTCCTCAAATTTGTTTAGTTTAATGAGTGTTTATAAAAATTTGTGTTCATGCGAATTCCTCTCAGAAGCATCAACATACCCTGGGTACATTCTCTCTAGATTGCCTTCTGGTTCGTAACAGACCAAAATCTAGTTGCCAATTACCAGTAAGTCAGAAAAAGCATACATCAAAGAGGAAAAGTTATAGAGGTTTCGTATTTTTCATGGGGATGGGAAATTCATTTGAAACTATTTCAATCAGAAGCCATAAATGTGACCATAATCCGCTTTCCGCTCAATTAATATTACTCCTAAATATGACATCACTTTCTTCGTAGTTGCTACCTCAGCTGTTTGAGTACTACATCGGAAAATATAAAAGTACTTCATTTTGTTCGTGTGATATATTTTGAGCAAGTCCAGTTGTCGAACTAAAGAATTTCTTTTGCACTATTTCTATATGTTCACAAACCTTTACATTTATGACATATTTTGGTTAAGAGATCATACGTACCTTTCATTATGTATAAAATATGCCCATTTTGCGATATTTTTCACTGGACCGTCTTTTTTGTCCCCCTCGGGCCTGTGCATGTTCAAGAGGATTCCCCTTCCCTGCCCACTCATACGTAGTTAAAAGGAATCATTCCAATTAGCCGTAAAAATAATATTTCACGGGAAAGCAAAAGAAAAAAAATAGATACGCTTTCAAATTAAGGGTCAATAGTAAATATGGGTATTTCACTGGAGGAAAAATGAGTGGAAATGGTATAGGACAAAAAGGGCAGTCTATGATCATTACATAAATATTCTTATTTAGACGGTACTCGTACACGAGCAAAATTTTGGTTATGAGATACTTCCTTTATAGAAAATTTTGCATAAGTAAAAATCCTTTTTGGGAAAATTAAAACAAAAAAAAAAAAATAAAATAAAATAAATAAACTGTCTATTGTACAATTTCATTTCATAACGAAATGGCAGAATCTTTTAAAAATTTATTGTGATTTTCAAAAATGTAGACCATTCAACGAAAAATGGTGAACACGCTCTCTTTTTATTCATATCTTAAGAGTAATTTTGATAGTTCTTTATGGCTCAGTGGCTAATTTTTCTCTCTACCGCCAAGCTCTGGAATTTTCGTCCCGAGTCTGTTTACCAGTGACTTATAATCTTACTTTTTGTACGGAGGTGTAAAGGGAATTGCCTACTCTTAATGAGGAGGGGTAAGTTAATAAGAACCGGTAAATTGCTTCCTTATAAGAAGTAAGGGTACGGAAATCAATTCCACAGGTCAGTTTTTTCCCTCTAAGAGAGAGGAGTAGCTCAGCCATTTTCCTTTTGATTTCATAAAGGAGTTGCTTTCTGTCTGAGGAGGAAGGGTAGCTCAGTTGTTTTCCTTTAGGAGGAAGGAGCAGCTCAGTTTTTTTTCCAGGAAAGAGGGATATCTCAGTTGCATCTCTTTAAAGAGGAAGGGAGGGACACTTGCTTCCCTTCAGGAGAGAAGCGTATTTCAAAATCTCCACTTGAGGGAAGGGTAGGCAAGTTGCATCCCTTCAGAGGTTGTTCTAGATGTGTGTTGAGTCACAACCCTTTGAGAAGGATGGGTAGGTCATTAGCAACTCACTAAGTGGAAGGAGGTATCTTAGACGCTTCCCTTTGGAGAGGAGGTTATGCCAGTCTGTTCACTTATAATAGGAAGCGTAGGTCAGTCGCTTCTCTTGATGAAGGCAGTGTTGGTTAATTATCTCCCTTTCAGAGAAATAGTGGCGAGTCAGTCACTTTCTCGAAGAGAGATGGGTAGGTCAGTTACTTCTCTTTGAGAAGGAATTTAGACCAGCCAGTTGCTTTCCTTTAAGAGAGAAAGGTAGGTCAGTTGCTTCCTTTAAAGATGGAGAGGTAGGTCAGTCCCATCTCCTGGGTAGGTCAGCTGCATTATCCCACTAAAACAAAGGGATGGGTCAGTCACATCCTTTTTGAAGGGATGCGTAGATCAGTCATATCCCTTTTGGAAGGAGGTGGTGGATCACTTGTGTCCCTTTAGGATGATGGGGGAGGACAGTCACAAGCCATTAGAAAAGAGGGGTATGTCAGTTGCCTTCCTTTAGGAAGGAGGTATCTATGGAATGACAGATATGTCAGTTGCTTCTCTTTATAAGGGAAGGGTAGGTCTGTCGCTTCCCTTTAAAAGATAAGTGCAGGTCAGGTGCACCCCTTTAAGGAAGAGTAGGGGAGTTTCTCCCTTTTAATAGTTAAGGGTAGGCCAGTTGCATTCCTTTAGGAAGGAGCGGTAGGTCAGTTGCATCTCTTCAGTATGGAGGGTCAGTCACCTCCCTTCAAGAGAGAGAGAGAGAGAGAGAGAGAGAGAGAGAGAGAGAGAGAGAGAGAGGTCGGGCAGTTGCTTACTATATTAGGGAAAGGTAGACCAATTTCTACCCTTTAAGAAAGATGAATAGATTAGCCACTTCTCTCCTAAGTAGATGGGAATAGTTAAGAGCGAGGGATGGATTAGTCATTGACCTTTGAGAGGGAGTGCTAGGTTAGTTGCATCCCTTTCTAAAGGCGAGGTATTACGTGCTTTCCTTTATCAGGGAAGGCTGGGTCAGTTGCTCCTTTTTAAAGGAAAAAGTAGATCAATCATTTCCTGCCCAGAAGTCAACTGCTTCATTGTAAGAGGGAAGGGTAGGTCAACTGCTTCCTTTTAAGAAGGAGTAGATGGTCAATTGTTTCTTTTTAAGAGGGATGGTAGGACATTTGCTTCCTTTTAAGACAGAAGGACGACAAGTCAAGCACTTCCTTTTAAAAGGGAAGGGTAGGTTAGCTGTTTTCATTCAAGAGGGAAGGGTATGTCATTTGCTCCCAGGAAAGAGAGAAGTGCAAAGAGTGAAGGGTAAGTCAGTCGCTTCCTTGCGAGAGGGAGGATCAGGTCACTCACTTCCCTTTAAAAGGGAGGGCTGGGTCATTTGCCTCACTTGAAGAGAGAAGCATAGGGCTGTCACTTCAAGAGGGAGGGGCAGATGATTCATCACTCTCCTCTTGGGGATTATGGTAAGGTGACAACTTTTTTAGGGAGATGAGTAAATAGTATTCCTTTAATAAGGAGGGCTCAGTCAGTAACTTCTCTTTACGCGAGTGGGTTAGGTCAGTCCTTTCTCTTTATGAGGGCGGGGTATGTCAGTGACTTGAAGATGAAAGAGTAGGTCAGTTGCTTTCATTCAGTGGGATAGGGTAGGTTAGTCGCTTCCCTCTAAAATAAAAATTTCAGTCAACTTTTCCTTTATAAGAGAAGAAAGGTAGGTCACTGCTTACCTTTAAAAATTTGGGGAAGGAAAACTGATTCCTTTTAAGAAGGGAGAGCAGATCAGCCACTCATTTTCAAGAGGGAGGGGTTGGCCAGTCGCTCCCCCTTTAAGTGGAAGGATTAGGTCAATCCAACCTTTTAAGAGGAAGGAATAGGTCAGTCGCTCCCTTTGAAGTTCACCCACACTCCTTTCTTTCTTACGGGCTGCTCTGTGAGCAAGAGCCCGTGCTGACACAAGGTCAGCTTAATCAAAAACAACCTTTCTTTCTTACTCGTCCCTATTGCTTTTATCTGTTGTAACGGATGATCCCATGAATTCAATAAAAAAATTTTCTTCGCACCTAAAAAAAAAAATATGTCTTATTCAAAATAATCGTGGCCAACCCCAAACACGGACAGGAAAAATAATTTTCAGTTACGTAGCAGTTTACCTGTGAGGGATGAGACATTCATATCCTTGGTAATTAAATTTCGGAGAGAGAGAGAGAGAGAGAGAGAGAGAGAGAGAGAGAGAGAGAGAGAGAGAGAGAGAGAGAGAGAGAATATTTGCGTAAGTACCAAGGTTCTGCGCTTTGTAATCCACGTGGAATATTTTTAACAGAAGGATCCCAGTGGGCTTAAGGATAATAAATGATCTGCGAGATAAAGCATCTAGACACAGTAAATTCCACACTGAATTTGTTATTGCGTAGCTAAACAGGCCATTCACACACGCACGCACGCACACACACGCACACAAGAACTCCATGCTATTAAAGAAAACTATTTTAATTTCAGTGCACAAACAATAATTGGAATATCCTTAATCGCACAAGATGCTTTTCATTCTATGAAAAGCATCAAACGGAATAATGAGAGATTACATATTCCCTTAAGATAGAGTAAAAGATTCCAAGCTTCTTTCTCTCGACAATGAAAAAATCTTTTTCATGAAGATTATATAGCAATTTCAAACAAAATCAGTCTACGAAAAATAATACCGGCCCAGTGGAATGTAAATGTCACTTGATTTTTTAAGGTTGTCAAAATAAATTCTTCAAATATTTAAAAAAATAACATTCAATACAATTTTTCGAGATTTGTAGTACTATAATAGTAGTGAACACTCGCTTCTGGTCTCTCCCTCTCTCTCTTATTACACACATACACACACACACACACACACACACACACCCACACACACTGCTTCTGATTTATCAAGAGCTCCATAATCTAAAGACAAACTTCCACAATTATCAAAATTTCACATAGGGTCCTCGATATTTTTTTTCTTATTTTAGCAAAGGACAAACGCATGAAATCCCACCATATCACCATTGCTATCTCTTTTGATAAGAAATATTAAAGCATTAAAAGCTTGGAATTGTGTTTTAAAGCACATTTCTGAAAAAAAAATTTCTTTCAGAACCGCCAATTAGCTTAATTACACCTCGTAGTATTTCAACTTTGGAAATATGAATTGCACATTTGAAATTTCCTCGAGTTTCATATACTGATCAAGCCCAATGCCTACCATCTTCTCAATTATATATATATATATATATATATATATATATATATATATATATATATATATATATATATATATATATATATTAGAAATCTCTCCCTTTCTCTCTCTGCTACAGCGACATAATTTACAAAAAGAAAAATATCGTATTTGAATGGCAAATATTAGCTGTCAGAGCGAATCTATAAATAAATTTTCAAGAGCAATGACAGCCCTACAACTGAGTACGATATCTGAAGAATAGACCAAACGAAGCGAGAGAGAGAGAGAGAGAGAGAGAGAGAGAGAGAGAGAGAGAGAGAGAGAGAGAGAGAGAGTAGGTGGGTGATATCTAAGCAGTAATGAAATGCTTACACAGAATTTTTTCAGCTCCTGAAGCAAAGACGCGCTCCTGGACTTTGATCATAAAATTCGAGAATTCCCATCGCGCCTCACAGCCAAATATGATGTTTTGCGTTTGATGCCGATTTTAAGGCAACCGATGTCAATATCCATTTCCTTAACGTTCCTCTGCTAGATGCCTAACATCCTGAGCAACTTCGTCCCAGATTTGCTTGTAAGTAAAGGGACATTAATATGATTTTAGACAAACCTTCATCTTTACTTTTGAGGTGTAGATCCAAACGTGTTGCATCGCCATCGCTTCCGTACCTGAGAAGCGATTTTTTTCCTCCCTCGAGATATTCATTAGAGATGGTGGCACCTCAAAAAATGTTATATGTTTAAAGGTATGACTAACCAAACCTTATGTGAACGGTTTTTAATTACAAGAGCTGTTTATAATGATCATTAGTTCTTTACGTAATAACGTACAGGAGACTGCAACTATCGACTGTCAACTAAAGTTGCCAAGGCCAAAGTGCTCTACGATACGATACCTTAGCCCGGCTACGCCCATACATCGAAAGAAATGAGGGTGGATGGTGCACTAGGCCTAGGGTATATTCGCTAGGCATTTTGAATGTTTCAGAGCATAGTGCTGCAAGAAAAGTTTTGCATTCAAGTAAACCATTCCTTCTGGAAAACTGCAAAATATTCTTCCAGTCCTGTTCAACCTACCATAATTAGGTTCCAGTGACAATTACCTTTAGCTGAAGCTAGCCTACATAAAACAAGCCTAAGTTAATCTAGTAAACCTGTACCATGAACTAGTGTTTTACCCTACACTAATAAAAAAAGAAGAAAAAATCACTCTAGGCATACCATTCATTATTAGATTATTGAATTATGGTTTAATAATAAATTATGATATGATTCCGATGCTTTAATAGTTATTTCCACTGGACATGCTTGGGGCCACTACAATTCACTATGCCTAGATGAATGACTGTGATAAATTATAAGCTATATTTTAAGCCAATTTGATTAACCTAAACTCAGCAAGTGAAGGCATCGAAGCTTTCACTGTTGAATTCTGGCTTAGCTACCAGGTCATAACCCGGTGTGTATCCACTTTTGTGACGTGTTTAGTACAAGCCTGTTGGGAATTAACGTAAAAACATAAACAATAAACTGTAAATATCATAAAGATGACCCCTAAGAAATATTATGAATCATGTGGCTTACTAATTTCAAAAAATAAAGTCAGGCTAACTCCATATTCCTTTGTGAGCCTTTTATTTCAATATGACCGTGTCAGCGATAGGGTCACCATAGGGACTAATGCTGACAGTACACCTCACGTGGTGCATGGTAGGCATTACTATACTAGGTTGTTTATAGTATGTTTTTGGTCGCTAGATGCACACACGTTTTAGCCTTTTACTTTGCCTCCATTTTCGCTTTTCTTTTTGTCTTCCTATCGGCCTAAATTTCATAAATGATTTACCTTGAAAAGCACTTGTCCTAAAGCCAAAGCTTAGGCTTCGGCCTAAGACAAATGGACATAAACGACAGCAGCTAGCATAATAAAAAACTGCACCAAGATTAGTCTAACACCCTAGATTTGGGTAATCTGATGATATAACTGAAGAGGACTTCATATTAGTGGCTAAATTGGAAATACCACTGCTCGTTCCTCTATCAGGAATGAACAAGTCTGAAAATGAAGCAAATAAATGTAAAGCCAGTTCATCGTAAAATATCCACAGCATTTTGGAATACAATAAGGAATGAAGGAAAATGGCGCAGTACACATGTGAAGAAAATGGGCTGTTGAATTATAACAACAGCAAGTTAAAGACGATGTGATCCAGGAATAATAATAGTTTCGACAATAACGTTATGCCAAATAATGCTATATAATTGGCCGAGTACACTGTTATCAGTTTTAAACTAATTAACGGCTGGGTGGTTAACTGATTAAGGGATAAAAACATGGCCAAGTTTTTTGACTAAGTTTGGCAAGCAGCAATCAAATGTAGATTCTAAGGAGAGTTTCAGTAAATGATGAATAGAATTACTAAGCATACACGGTGAGAGCACACTATAAGCGTGAAATATATAATGGTAGGGTTTATGTAGCTACCAAACCTAACCCTTTTCTTTTCCACATACGCAAACCCTATAGTATCCATTATTTATTTATATATTTCACAAACATTAAGCTACAAATGTTTTTATATCCAATTCGCTCTACTTCGGGAATATCACCGAAGGGGAATTATAAGTGATAAACAATTCGGACCTGGTACCGAATTATTTATCAATTATAAATTCCTCTTCGGTAATATTCCCGTAGTAGAACGAACTAGATATAAAAAGGATACTTATAGCGTCATACTTGTTAATATAAAAATGCTAGGATGTATACGACAAAAATTCACACACAAACATTATATATATATATATCATTGCATGCAATGATAAATGGTCAACTCTGACCAATCACCTCTCATTTGAGAAATAAAAGTTTAAACTGACTTTGATGTACAGTGATGCTCAAATCTCATGCGACATGACTCCATAGGATTTCGTTCAAAATTCACTAACTGGCAACCTAGCATGGTCCATATTTATCTATTATTTCAATGCGGAAACGCGATTTTTGCATACAATATGGACATAATATGTTTCATAAGAGTGAAATTTGTCATATATGTCAAAACTGTAAGAAAATGTCAGGTGTAGCAAATTTCAGAAAAAACTCTTTCGAAACATTTTCAAAACTTTCGTTCACACATCGCTGAAGCATTTGACCAAAATGAAGTCGTCATCAAGCATCAGTTCAAATGTTTATTAAAAAAAAAAACGAAAAAAATTGTCATAACATTAATAATGCTTCCAAAGCCAACATAAAATTTGAAATAGTCCTACTTGATTGCTTTTATACCTCAATGCTGAAAAAAAATGTAAATATGTATATACAAAAGTAGAATGCGCCCACCGATATCAACGTGTGAGGGGAGCGTGTGTGACGTATCATTTGCGTCGGTGCAACAACAACCACCCGGTGTAACACAAGTAGGTCTACACTGAGTAGTGACAATGAAATTATCTTGAAAACACTTACTTTATATGTTACAGGAATAATGTGATTTTCATACATAATTAATTGTTATAATTCTTAAGTATTTAAAAAAATTACGGCATACTAGGAAATATTCGCCTATGCAATTATTCTTTTGTCAAAGCCAAGATATTTTTTCCTAGGCCTAGGTATTAGATTTCTTTACTTTACAATTAACAGTCAAATCTCTCTATTGACAATTTCTGGTCAGAAAGCAAATGAGGTTATCTACACATTCTTGTTCTTCAAGTAACCTTATGAAAGAATAAATTATATACCAAAAGCGAGGAGAATACTTTTAAGAAAATAATATTTAAACCAGTTGAAAAAACAAGTGTTTCCATACGCCTTGATATTAATACTTATGATATTTCGATTAATAGTCATCTTCTCCATAAAATCAAAATCATCATCTTTTATTCCTCAAGGAACAGGTAACCTCTACAAATAAAAACATTAGTAACATTACATCTCATAAGGCTTAGATTATTCTTGTAGGCCTATAAATCATTTTGCAACATATAGGCAACTTAAACGCAGCTTAAAACTTCAACATTCAAAGAAAACTGGTTGTAATTCCTATTCCTATTGTATTTGTCAAAAAACAGATAATCTCTACAAATAGATTCATTAATTACAGATTATATCTCAGAAGGCTTACATTATTTTTTTTTGGCCTATAAAACATTTTGCAACATGCAAGCAGCTTAAACATAGCCGAAAACTTCAACTTTCAAAGAAAACTTGTTTTAATTCATATTCCTACGTTGAAAATGTTGTTATGACTGTTGAGCTTATTAGGCCTACTGTCATAATGCAGCAGACGTAGTAGTTATGTTGACCATTCCGAGGAGCCTGTAAAGTGTGCTTTCATTGAAGACACAGCTAACCTTATCACACCGCACTTTGAACTTAGGAGCGTAAAAAATGAAAATCTGTTCAAATCACGCAGATTACGAATTATACCAGTGCATAAAAGGGATCATATTTATATAACCATATTGGACTAGCTGTGAATTCACAAACTTTTCGACATGTATGACATTAGAAAAATAAGTATAAACACTACTTGGCAACATCACGTTGAGTCTGAGAATCTGGACGATACAAAATGAATCATGTCGCATGAGATTTGAGCACCACTGTATATATAATTCCTAACAAATTCAGGTTCTGCATTCCTGATAGGTGATTAATAAGTTTGTACGACTTGACTAGGAATTTTGGTAAATTACATGTGCATGGCTTTCTATTATTCATAAATATTAAGCCTAAAGTATCGTTTAATATCAAATTCTCCTTCCTTAGGAATAACTTAAATCCAAAAGGAATTAATATATCTAAACTAAAGACCCAGGTTTGAATCGGAGACAAGGCAGACCTATGTAGTAACCAATTGTAATTCCCGTCTGGTGTAAATCCCGAAGGTATTGTGAATTAGACATCAAACGATATTTGCGGTATAATATTTGTGCATCAATACTTTGGGTTGTGAATGGCTGACTTCCCGACAATCTATCCTACCGAGCTAACTATAATGTGAACTTCCTATAATAAAAGTTAATTTTAAATACACTGGTTGAATCTCACGAACTACTTTGTGACGCGCTTAGAATCACTCCTCGGGCCTGGCGGTTCGTTACCCTGAGCCCGCCAATGCCGCCAGTTCGAATCAGTGTCTCGTCGTTGATGTTAGGTAAGTGTACAAACTCGTTTTTTTCTATCACGTTTCGTACTCTGCTTCCAAAAAGACAACCCGATGAATGTGCCGATGGTGCACCTAAGGAAGAACCAAAAATCGCAACTGAAACGAAGGTAGACATAATATTGAGATCGAAAAATTGTGACATCCAATCTGTTGGTAACTGTAAGGTGAAGGTTGGAACTACTTCTAGAGTAGAAGTGCACTAAACAACTCGGTAGATAGCTTGCTGAAATGGAAGGCTGATTTGATTCTTCATCATCATCATCATCCTCGCCGCCAACGCCTCTTTAAAAATTCCGTCACTCACGTCTTTTGTGTGCTTTATCTTCCATGGATCTCCGCCCATCTCTGGCCACCGGTTTCATGGTTCTCAACGTATCGGTCTAGGGTTGCCAACTCCGAGTACTTACAGGAGCCCAGCTGACACAAATAATTTGTATGTAGGATCAAAATCAGACATGATGTGCCGAATAGCCCAGCTTCAGTGCAAGACATTGATGGAAACGCGGTGAGTATTAACCTCGTACTATACTATCTTCCTTGTTTGTGTATAGTAGTATACCCTAAAAATTCCGCAGCAATCCCTGTAATTTTCATTCACCAATGGATAGGCCTAATGTTTTGTTTATACACAAATCTGGTTTTTATCATTAAACTGATTATTAATCGTATTCATAGTAAATAAAAGGCGAGAAAATTAAGAGAAATATACTATGCATATTGAACTAAC
The DNA here is from genome assembly GCF_015104395.2 of Macrobrachium nipponense. Classification (NCBI taxonomy): domain Eukaryota; kingdom Metazoa; phylum Arthropoda; class Malacostraca; order Decapoda; family Palaemonidae; genus Macrobrachium; species Macrobrachium nipponense. The sequence continues at coordinate 83,240,561 of NC_087203.1, read as the reverse complement.
CATCCTACACCGCGAGGAAATAACAGAACTCAGCACTCAATAAAAAGAATTAAATATGATTATTCATACAGCGAATCATTATTATTACTGAAAGCACGCCAAAATTGTAATTTACACATCCTAAGTAATTACGGTTAAAGTTAATTAATAAACAAAGGAAAACTCAACAAAATCAGGGTCTTACGGCGTCACACATGGCCAGGAAAGGGTACTGGCTCACTCGGGAAAACAGGCAAACGGCAGCGCCTTGTTTCTAACGCACTGACAATGAACTTCAATAGGGCTGACGTTCCGATATGCGAGATTGCTCGGCTGGCATCAACCGAGTAGCTATATATAGATAAATGATACATAATTTTTGCCAAAAGCCAGAGCAAAGAAGGTGTAACAGGAGGGAAACCTCGCAGCACTATGAAACAGTTTTTAGGAGGGTGGAACGTAAGATAGAAGAAAGAAAATATGAACGGAGGCACAGTAAAATGAATAAAAAGGGGTTGCAGCTACAGCGCCGAAGAGACGTTTCATAGAACCCTTAGAAGTTACAAAGCACTTGGCGGCCCAGCTGCATTAGCCACTAGGCCTACCCATCACCGAGATCAGTAGATCGTTGATGTAGCTCACTTAAACCCGATAACAACTGCCGCTGTTAGCAAAAAAAAAAAGCTTCAAGACCATCCACAGCAGTTCACATGGTCTCAAATGATTAGCCTAGGTTTTCGCTACAGGACCATCTTTAACTTCGTAAACACATACACGAAGGCTTGGATTTGCTTGGCAATGTTGCGTCTACTAGTAACCACAAAGATGACCTTTATGGCAATATATACACATCAGACTTGAACTTACGTTCCTTTTAATAATTTATGGTTTATAAGCCGATAACCATCATGAGAAATCAGGAAAGGTAACGTCGATCGATATATATATATATATATATATATATATATATATATATATATATATATATATATATATATATATAAACGCTCATTTCATAATTTGCCATGTTTTACAGGTGGATGACCTTCCAACGCCCATGTCTTGCCTACGGAACCTATTATTATTATTGGTGGAAAATGCAATGATTGTCATTTAAAATAAACTAGAATATTTTTGTACCTTTCAGCATAATAAGTCTGAATTTGTTTTTGCAGGTATGATCTTGAAAATATCCAACACTACAACGGCTGATTGCATTGCGGTATCTCTGGCGGTGGATGACTGATAGCGGTCCAGAAGTAACTGAGGTTAGTGAAAGGCTGAACAGTAGGTTGTATACTGAATACGGACTTTATGCGGGAGTTGGCTGTCTAACTTAGACCTAGTGCCTAAACCTGGTCTTATTCTGCACAACGCAAAATATATCTATTTTGTAACTAGGGTTCTAAAAACGAATGAAATGTCTTACAATTATGCAAGCAGCAGGTAATTTACCAATGCTATTCTGAAAACATTTCTATATATAACATTATACTAATAACGTTTTGCGTAAATCATTTTGTAGTTTTTACAAAGGATGGTGAGTTGCTTTCATAGGCCTACATTTACAAATCTCACTTAGGTCAAAATACTAGTTAAACATGTTGACAGTGTTTTTTCATTTTAGTATCATAGCAAAACCAAAAAAACATGATACACGTGACATGGGAGAGGGCTTGAAACTCAAGCAAGCACACTCCGATGATCATCGTGTGAAGAAGCTTCATGCACTTGCGATATTTGCTAGCTAGTACTTTTCTTGGCTGTAACATACAGGAGACCATAATTGTTTAGGCTACTGTCAACTTGGATTGCCATGGGCAAACGACCTGCCCCAATTGAGGGTTGGGGTCGGGGGAGGATGGCCCAAGAATCTCAGATCCTCCAATTCTGAATACGCTCATAATAATGATAATAAAAACCATTGGAGAATACTGCCCTTAGTGCACTCATGCAGCATGCTGTTTACTCTAGGTATTACTTAAGGCTCTTTGCAGTCTCCCTTCGACCCCTAGCTGCATTCCCTTATCCTTTTACTCTACTACCGTTCATGTTCTCGACCACCTTACTTTCCACTCTCCTAACAGTTGTTTCACTGTAACTGCGAGGTTTTTCTCCTTAAAATCTTCTTACTCTTAATTTCCCTTCCGGCGCTGAATGGCCTCATAGGTCCCAGCACTTGGTCTTTTGCCTAAATTTTAAATAACTATTCACATGAGGATAAATAGGTCGAAGGTATAATGAGGCATTTTGAGGGTTAGGCCAGTTATTCACAAACAGGCTTACCTGTCAGTTTATGGAATCTGGCATTAAATTTTGGTGTAGACGACAGTTTAGGGGCGGAGTAAGTCTACACATCAGAACTGATGGCATTACCTAAGTTATTCCAACCGACTGACAAGTGATTGCACGTGTGGACGGGTAAGAAACGCTTTTATGACAGTTCGCTTCATTTCAGACCCGGGCGGCACTTTCTGTAAACCGTTGCGAGTACAAATCACATTTAAAAAAATATTTACATGTGATACAGACACTTTGGTATAGGCCTAGCCAGTGTCCTGCCATTTTCTGAAAGGTGTTACTATGAAAGTAGGCTTCACAGTCCATTTCATAAATAACCGGACCCACCCCAGTTCTATTTTAATCTTATTCATTAATATTTTATGTGAATAGACATCTCCCTTTCATAGGCAACATTTAGACCATACTCTGTTATGCCTACTTGGTTCTTTCATATTTTCAAGTGAATTGCTGCAGCAGGTAGCCTACATAGTTCCACCTCCCCATAGCCAGCGGAATTTTTATCGCTGCCAAATAGTATTGCCACGACGAATGTGAGGCGCGAACTGAGGGCGATTACCTACTATACGGTCTGACTGACATTTCTACTCATTTCATGTGGACGCTCATCCTTCGAACAGTCGTGGTTGAGCTGCCAGGCAAACCTGATTGTGAATACCCAGCTTAAGAGAGAAAAATGATGCAAGAAATTCTTGCATGTAAGTGGAACGTTCCCTCTGTAAAGCTGGATCGAGTGTTTTCCAGGACTGCACAGCTTTCCTTACTGTAGTTCCACTGGTAAATCCCCTAACTTATAATATCCTATGCGAGCCAAAATTAGGTCTAAATCATTTATTCTGCACTACAAACTAATGTTTTAGCTTAAGATTAGCTAAATATTCAAACGTTAATTCTAGCTAATAATTCCGCGCCTGCTTTTACCTTGGAACTTTTACTTCGGAAATTAATTTTTCCTTCCGTTTTAGTGCTTTTCATGAAGAAGCATTATTAATCTTTTGGGGGTCAACTGTTAGTCACATCCACATGGTCGAGCTTTGCTTGACGAACTGTGTTTGATGTGACGTCAGAAGTGGGGAAAGTCAGTCAGAACTTGACCTACTGAATCTGCGCTTCTAACGTCACATTGGGCAAAGTTCGTCGAACAAAGCTCGACCTTGTGGTCGGGGCTTTATTTACCTCCTATCTCTACCTGTCAATGATTGGGGACTTTCATGAACAAAGACTACTTCTACATCAAAAGCACTAAAACTCTAGGAACAATCAATTTCCAAGGTAAAAGCCAGGCATGGAGACATCACTTAGAATGACCTCACCAAGAATAAGGTTTGAACAGTGACTGTAAATCACAAAAGCGCTTATCTTAGCAGTGAACACGAGTCTTTATTCGTTCCTAATATGGGGGTAGGCAAAAACCCAATGTTCTCAATGAAAATTGCGTAACGATGGTATCATGCTAACATTTTGATGTAATTATTGCAATGATGTAACTGAAATCAGGTTAATTAACACAACTGTAATCATATTTAATTGAGAAAATTCGGTTACTTTAAGAATAAAAAGACCACAGTGTTGAATGGATCATAACTCGTAGTTAATTAATGTAAACAACGAAATTGGCTTAGCTGTACTGGGTGGGTAACTAGGCCTATGCTTAAAATTTCATTAGCCACTAAATTTTCATAGACTCCTACATTTGCTTTATCTTTCTACAATCTTTAATTTTAACCTATATTCCTGTAGTGCCTAAACCACATTGTGAATGGTCGAAAGAATGGTGGGGAGGGGGGTTGTTTAAGGGGCTAGTGGAACGGTGCTTCGCTCCTTATCCGCAATTTTAAAGATTCTTGGCAAGAAAATTTTGAACTGGCAATAAGGAAATAATACGCTGTGCGCGCTCGCCAGAGGGATTACAGGAGGTTATGAATGTTTAAGGGGTGGGGGAACGGCGCTTTGCGTCATATCCGCAATTTTGAAGACTAACATTGGTTGGATAAGTGTTCATCGGTCTATTCCCCCAAAAACTCCTCGCTAGTTTCCTTACTTTGAAGTCGATGTGTGAACCAAAAGCTCCCTTATAACATAGTGCATGCGCTGTAGCATTCAGTATATAGTAGTAGTAGCTGACATTTGTCTGTGAAACGGCTACATTCTCGGTTTATTCGTTGTCTATTTTCACTTGCATTTCGTGTTCCAAACATCATATTGAACAAGAGATAACACAATAACATCCCACAACCTTCTCCCAGGTGATTTACCCTACCCAAAACCCCACATCCCCATCAGTCCCCCTTACCATAGAATAGAGTTCTGGGGTAAAAATTCTCCCTGTGGTCTCCACCCACCCACAACCCCGCATTCCCAACGGGTCCCCCTTGCCTTAGGATAGGGTTCTAAGGTGAATTACAGGTTAATTACAGCCGACCACCCAAAACTAACAGTAAATTCTTAATAAGCAACCACAACCAACACCTGCGGAGATAAAAACGAGTGAAAAACGGACATATACTGCAACCAAGATTCCATTAATGCGTTTGCGTGTGCAGCAAAAGTAGAATATATGAAAACGTAAAAGTGTTTCCATACGTGTTTGTGGTAGTATTTGCATTATACATTTGCGTTGTGCCAATCGCTCCATGTAGTGATTGAAAATGCAACCGCTTGGTAATGGACGCCTTTGTGGCGCCACCGCATCCCTGTGTGTACGTCATTGTTGTTACACATGGGCTTCGCTCCTTAGAAAAAAGCCTAGAGGAAAGCATCACTTCTTATTCATGGAATCTGAAAAATTAACTGAACTTATTTGCCAACAACAGGCTCTGTATTTAGTCAAAACTCTATTACGTAATGCATATAGCTTTCAATATAACAGCCTGTAGAATAGTCTTAAAAGCTTACAATAACAAGTGATCCACCCGTATATGGAAACAAAGGTAAAGTAGATCCATCATTAACTTGAGCAGTTTATTTCTCTTCAGCTGCAACAACATTCTGTATCACCTTCATGAAAAAAAAGAATGCAGATTGTTTTATAATAGCCGGATGATCAACTATAATTCATCTTATTCATAAAGAGAGTGTAGTAATGCAATATGGGCCACTATACTGACACAAAGAATGTAAATGCGACTGTACTAGACATATAGAAGCTGAGCTGTCTGTTTTTAAGCATTATTTAATGCAATGGCATACTGCAAACACATAATGGAAGGCCTGTCCACCTAACTAGACTAAAAAAGTAAAGCTTCTCACTGGGGGAATCCAGGAAAAAATTCACAACTTGTGGTGGCCGGTAATAAAGTCACAGGAAACAAGTTACCTTACCTGCCCTGCCCTATAACCTAACCTAACCTACCCTATAACCTAACCTAACTTATCTTA
>NC_087203.1:83122403-83232403 GCF_015104395.2 Macrobrachium nipponense | reverse complement strand
GGTCGTTTAGATCTAGTATTCGGGTCATGAAGAGGTAAAATGTGTACCTACCTGAGGAGCCAGAAAGAGTGAATGATAAAATAATTTTATTTGTATGCAGTTACAAACGGTGTAGAATGTCTTTGCAGGTGAAAAGAAATAAAATGCTCTCGTTAATATTGGATTTGCTCTACTTTTGTTTTCCACATGCAGGTACATCATTTGTTATTGTGAACAATGAAAACTATATAGGCATTATGTAGCCTACACTAGTTTCAGCATTAAAGGCTGTTGGGCTGTTGTGACCCATCTTGTATAGTTTGGGTATTGTTCGTTCTGATTATGACAATATAGAGAGTAGGCCTTTATATATAACAAATGACGTTCGCGTACTGATGGGAGTTTATGCCTCATTTCATATATAACAAAAAAATTACTGAAAACATAGAATAATTACTATGTATTATTTGTGGGTAAGCCTGGATAAATGAAGAAGTATAAGCTATGGCTAGCCTCAGCGGCGTGGTTGGTATAGTAATAGCGTCCCACCTCGGTGGTCGCGGGTTCGATTCTCGGCCATTCCATTGAGGAGTGAGAGATGTGTATTTCTTGTGATAGAAGTTCACTCTTGACGTGGTTCGGAAGTAACGTAAAGCCGTTGGTCCCGTTGCTGAATAACCACTGGTTCCATGCAACGTAAAAGCACCATACAAACAAACAAAGCTATGGTTAAGCCATGGTTAAATTTGAATGGGGCTAGGTTACGTTAGTAAGCACGTTAGACCAAAAAAATAACACGTTTCTCTACCTGTATGTTTAGAAAATGTGCTACTTTGTTGATCATGATGAACTGAGAATATCCAAAGATTCATTCATCTTAGACAAAATGCCTAATAGACACAAGAAACCCGTTTTGGTATACAAACTAACAAATATTAGCACAGTTAAAGATTCACACCTGATGACAACTATTTCTTATTATTGTATAGTGTGTATCGAATAATACCATCCACACCCTCCCATCCCATAACATCAACAGCGCTCTTCATGTGTTAACGATGTTAACGAACAATCATTGTTACATTCTTTTAAGGGGGAAATTCCGGGTATTGCAGCCAGTCATGTAGTGTACAAGTTATATAAAGTTTTCAGTCGCCTTAATTGAGAACAGATGCTTTCCTTTAGGCATTTTACAATGAGCATAGTTCGCGTGTGTCAACAATGAAGTAAACGCTGGTAAGTACCTATAATTATAGTGGTGCCACAGAGGCGTCCGTTACCTTGCGGTTGCGTTTTCTGTAGGTGCATGGAGCAACTGACTTTACCGCAAATGCATAACGCAAACGCAACCTTGCTAATAGAAACATCACTGTATATTTTCATGTGATCTAATTTTGCTGCTAACGCAACCGCGAACGCGTTAATGAATCCTAGCCTTTGATGGAAAACGGCGACGTAGGATGGGTCAAGTTGCATTCCTTGCCCTATAAGAGTAAAATGGGGAAGTACTACGAGCTTGCGTCAGATTTTGCAACTATTAAATGATTACTCACCACAGCTTAGTACTGTTTCATGACGGTGCCCCATAGTCGAAGAAAGTAGAATGAATCCAGAACGTTGATTCTCGACTAATTATACACTTGTATGTACCGACGACAGAAACACCAGCGTTCACGCAAGCTTAAGTGAGGTTAGAAATATTAGAAAAAAAATGATGGTATGGAGGTTAAGGGCTATTTTAGTTGAGGCAGGGGTTAAAAGATCAGGTTTCGCACGCGGAGCAATTATCGAACGTCCGACCACTGCACTCGCTAATGTGGACTAACACAAAAACATTGGGATTGGGAGTGTCTATGATGTGTCTGTAGGAGCTATGTTCACTCACAGACGGATAGCACCAAGTGAGGGTGGGAAATCTTAAATACTTCGGTAGCGCATGGTGACTCGGTTTTGTTTTGTTGCATGAAAGAGCTGATAGAACTGACAACTTCATGTTTTCATATAGTTTACTAATAGTAGTGGACAAACTTCGGTCGAACTATACATGCGAAATAAAGATAACTTGAGTTTTGTTTATAATACACCCTATTTTAAGCTTAATGGTAGAGACTAACACAAAGCTTTGGGCATTTTCTTCCTGATCACTTTTATTGGTGAGGTTGAGAACCACATAGTTACTGGATCATTTATATATATATATATACATATATATATATATATATATATATATATATATATATATATATATATATATATATTATATATATACATAAATATATATATCATATAGATATATCTATGATATATATATATATAATATATATGTGTGTGTGTGTGTGTGTGTGTGTGTGTAGTGTGAGAGGCCATTGTCTATGTGTTCGTTTCAGGGGAAAAATCCATAGATATGGAGTGGTTAGTGGTTAATTATAATAATGTCAAAGATTAAATTAACAAGTATAATAACCATGGCCTTGACATAAAAATGTAATTGTGACAACTATTTTCTTAAGAATGTTTTCAATTCGTGAATAGCAACAATACTGAAATGATAAATTCAAAGGCAATTACCTTGTGACAAGGACGCTCGTGAGGATAATATTCGGTTCAAACTATTCTGAAAAAAAAAAAAGCCTCGAAGTCACGGAACTAAACAGACTTCTCGTTTACGTGCCATGCTTAAGTGAGTAATTTAATCTTAATGACGGTTTTTTCTTTCTTCAGACGTTACTTGAGATATAATTTTCACATTCTTTAACTAGTACTCCTTGACTAGTACTCCTTGAAAAATGCCGAAATTCTAATACTCCCTTCAAAAATAAGGCATACGACGAGTCTATTATTATTTTTTTTTCAGTTAACTTTCGGTAGCGTCATAAAAGTACACAAATGTAATTGCTTATTATCAATTATAGTAGATTTCGTTGTTACTGGCGAGTATCTCTTTAAGAAGTGGTACGTGTGGGCTTGGGTGATATAGTCGTCCAAATGTTTGGGTGGTAATTGCTGCAGATTATGACATTCATGAAGGCTCATCATGCAACAACAATAATTGTGCATAACTGTATGGTTAACACGTGTCTATAATCGTTACACTTAACGTACATGTGTGTATTGTCCTACCATGTCCATCACGAATGTAGGGTACCGATAATCATGGTTGTTCAGCGCCTTGTAACAGTGGAACAATCACTTTTATGTTAAGACTGTTTTAGGCCACTTACTATCCTAGTGCTTAGGTGATGTCGCCAACTTTCATCCATACACATCCGCACAAATATTCCATGAACATTACATTGCTCAGCATTTTCCCTTTAAAGGTTTTGTGAGGTTTGTTTATTGTTGATTATGTTACACACATCATATTGTAATCCTACAATGGCAGTACCGTATTAAGAAAGCGTTTTGTAAACAGTAATCCAAACTTAGGTAGATTGGTATCAGGTAACACCATGTTTCAGTGAGATTGTTGCACGAGTTTTTTTTTTTCTTTCAATAAATGATTTTGGGGTGGTGTATGTTGCTCAAAGCCCAGACCAAGGACATTTAAGTCAGCATATTTTATATATAATGTATAGGGGTCAGTGGAAAGTGCGGCTGGCAAAGAGCTGGGCGACCGCAAATTTAATCGTCGATAGTATTGCCCATTGACTTACCGTCGTTACGCATTAAAATTGCTTTAATGATATGAAAATCATTTATTAGTATTGTTTTTTTTTATTTTAATGTTAATTTTTTACAACTTGCTGCCACTGACAGTCGAGTAGGTGAAGGTAATACAGTGCGTCTGCCGTTCCCCCTGACTGTTCTAGCTTTTCGAAAATAACGAGTTCAACATTTACGATAAAGAAGCTGAAAATTAAATGTGATTGCTGCATCAGCTGTAATTAGTTTGTATTGTCTTCCAGTCCATATGATTGTGTTTCTTCCGTTACTGTATTCCGTAGTAACTCCAACTCTCCTATATAATGAAAAGATTAACATTTGTTGATGAGAATTTATATATATATATATATATATATATATATGTATGTATGTATGTGTATATATATACATGTACGTATATATAATATATATATGTATGTACGTATGTATAAGTAGTCCATTGAAAGAGGCCCACCGGATTTTTACTGTATACAATACAGAAATAATTGTCAGGTCGCAGATCCAAGGCGCCTTTGGCTGCTCGAGGCGGTCCTAATCCTAGAGGAGAAACTTAAGCCCACACCTGATAATGACTCCAACACAAAGAAAGGCAATAGAGCAAACATTCCTGAGCGTGAGCAAAACCAGTACAGCTGATAGCTGTATCTCTAGATCAGCCAAAAAAAGCTGATCTGTAACGGCTGTTATTTCAAACAAGTTGGCTTTATGTCAGTACAGGTTCTTACTCATGAAGCAACCCCTATGTGTCATTTTAATGTTATTAAAGATTAAGTCATTAATATGAAAATTATAATAGGATGTTGCTTGAAATGAAAAGTTCAATAGGCAGGGGTGAAATTCCTTTAAACCCTAAGGTACATGATAGTAGGAGAGAAAGCATTATAGTAGCAAGTACTGGCAAGTCATAGATAGCCAGTAAGAAAAAAAAAAAAAAAAAACACTTCGTACGAGTAAACGTCTGGGAAAATGAAAAAAATATAGGTCCCCTTATATAAACAGTAGTTCATCGGCGGACGAGTGGTTTTCGCGCTCGGCTACCAATCCGGTGGTCTGAAGTTCGATTCTCGCCGCGGCCAACGTGGAATCAGAGGAATTTGTTTCTCGTGATAGAAATTAATTTCTCAGTATAATGTGGTTCGGATCCCACAATAAGCTGTAGGTCCCGTTGCTAAGTGACCAACTGGTTCCTAGCCACGTAAAAATATCTAATCCTTCGGGCCAGCCCTAGGAGAGCTGTTAATCAGCTCAGTTGTCTGGTGAAACTAAGATATACTTATATACACAGTGGTTGGAGAGTAATGATGCCCACGGGCTGTTAATACGATGAAAATAAATTCCAGCATTCATTGGTTTGCTAGATTTTTTTGTAAACCAATAAGCTTTGATGGTTACATTGTTGCAGCCTTGCTGGGCGAAGGGGAAAGTACTGGTTCCTTACCTGGTATGACGCAACCACTGGTATTTCTCAGCAGATTTTTTGGTTGGTCTAGAGGTATAGCTATCAGCTGAGCTGGTTTTGCTCACGCTCAGGAAAGCTCTATTGCCTTTCTTGGTGTTGGAGTCATTATCAGGTGTGGTCTTAAGGGATGGTTTCTCCCTGAGGATTATGACCGCCTCGAACAGCCATAGGCGCCTTGGGTCTGGAACTAATTATTTCTGTATTTTATATAGTAAAAATTCGGTGGACCTCTCGCAATGGAATACTTAGGGTCTGGATGCACGAGCGCTATAAACGTCGCGTTACTGACGCTGTCAAACGTTGAGTTTTTGGCCAGACTACACGAGTGCACTGTGGGCGTTACTTAAGGTTCTTTACAGTATCCATTCGGCCCCTTCCTGCAACCACTTTCGTTCCTTTTACTGTACCACCTTTCATATCTTTTTTTCCATCTTACTTTCCACCCTCTCCTTACAATTGTTTTATAGTGCAAATGCGATGTTTTCCTCCTGTAACACCTTTCAAACATTTTTAAAACTATCAGTTTCCGTTTCAGCGCTGAATGACCTCATAAGTCCCTGTGCTTGGCCTTCGGCCTAAATTCTATATTCAATTCAGTTCAGTGCACGATCGCTATTTTCGGAGCGTTAGTGAGAAACCAGCATGTATGTAGAATCTACCGGTCATTTTTACCATATGTTCAGTTCATTATGCATGCTGTCCAAGTGGGATGTGTGACAGGCTTGTGCCTCATTTTTTTCCACGCTTCTGTCTTGTCATTCCAGTCTGGGAACATTTTAGTCCAGCACTTAGCTTTTATTTCTCGGTTGCTATAATCCTTCATTTTGACATTATATAATGCCTGCATCCTGTCTGCTTTCAACTTCACAATAAATTTGTCCGTATCGAACATCTCTTGTGCTGTCTCACTCGTGGTACTGGCCTAGAGTGGCATCTGGAACCCGGTACTGTTCCAGAGGAGCCCTGAGTTCTAGCCTTATGGAGGAGCGATATGATAGTTACATTTGACAACGTCTTCGAGGGTTTCGAGAGAGAGAGAGAGAGAGTCGTTGGGTTGTTTGTGATTGCCGGGAATAATTGAGAATTTAAAGGTTTTCGTGTGTTTGATGTGTCGTGTTTAGTGTTGCTGTATGGTAGTGGGTAAGTGCATATGTGTTTTTCTGAAGAGCGTGAGTTAGCGCGCTGTCGAGAGAGAAAGAGCGTAAGTGGTTGGTGGATAGTTAGCGATGGTTTGGTTTTTGGGCGATCGTCCTAGCAGCTGGGCGCCATTAGTGTCTCGTGTTCGAATAATTAGACAAGGCGTTACAGCGCCGCGCTAATAAGGTCGACACAGAACTAAAGCGTCCTAACGCAACCTTAGTATCGTTCTTTTAGTCCAAATTAGTGATTTTCCGTTAAAGAGCATGGGAAGATACCTTACTGTAAAAGACAGCGTCAGATGGCGTTAGAAACGCGACGTTTTTAGCGCTCGTGTATTCAGGCCTTTTATAATTCGTTCTTGCGGGAGACAAAAAGGACCCTCTTTGGTAGTCATACCCACCTATGAGCTGGGACAACTATGGACTTAGTATTATAATAGGTATATTACGTTGGTCTGCTTTTGGTGACTTCTAGATAACGGGACTGGGCCATTTTCTATTCAACTGTGTGGTTCAGACAGGTACATTCTGGACTTCATTGGTTTGTATGAAAATATCATTGATATATCGCTCATAGGTTGTTTACTAGCTATTAAAATGTAAAGAGGTTTGGCCAGTCTTCATCAGGCACGTAAAACTTGGATTGATCAACGTCACTGGTGGACGGTACAAGAAGGGAAATGGTGCTGATTAACCATAGAAGGGCTGGGATGCTGTCATTTGTAGAGAACCGAGATTGCATTTGCAGGGTCAGTGGTTCGATCTTTTCCTGAGGAACCAATTGACTCACCCCTGAATGGGTACCAACAACTGCTCGGTAAAGGTCAAGGTATGGGGCTAGTAATCTCATATCTACATCTCTGAAGCAACTCTCTTTAAGGCAGTGGTTCTTAACCTTTTTCAATGTATGTACCCCTTTCAAATCAGCAGCCAGTTCTGTTACCCTCTGAATTGCAGAAATATAAAAAAAGAAAGCTACAGTACAAAATTGTATCCTGTACTTGAGTCTATTGCAACGTTGCCACTTCATTAGGAAATTAGGTGTAGGTTTATCTATAGTTCAGAGCTCTGGTGTAATAATAATAATAATAATAATAATAATTCTGATTGTTTATTCTATTTTATTTGTATTTTATTGCGGAAAAAAGAACAGGCGTATATAAAAATTCATTTTGCTTCAAGTTGATTAGTCATAGGCATCCTCTTACCCCTTAGGAACTGGCTTCGCACCTCTGGTTAAGATCCACTACTCTAATGGGAAAAGGTGTCTAGTGCTGGTGGGCATTCAAAGGAGAACTGTATGAAGAGGAATTGATGGAGTTCTTTGTAGGTGATTCTCTGCTCCTGAATGTCTAGTCAGCACTCGATGCAGGTGAAGAGAGTGTTGGGAATCCTCTTGAGGACATACTAAACCTTCTCTGGTGAACTTGAGACACTTTGGAGGCGTTACTGTCTCCGCTCTCTGGAACCAGACAGATGGTTCGATTGTTTTGAAATGGGGAAGGTGGATATTTACAGTATTTCCTGATATGCTTTTGTCTGACAGCTTCTTGTATAATCTTTAGTTCTTACGGGAACTATCGAGAAATGATCTGCTTTGTATCAGTGGATGGTTAGGAATATGGTGTTTCAGACCACACAGTTCAGTTGACACCGGTGATGCACAAGCATGTGGGTGACAGGGTGCTCCTTGATTACTTTTCGATCTTATCGGATAAATTTAGTGTTGAAGCAAAGTATAGACCGTACAATCATACCAGTTTGGCCATGGTTGTTTCTACCAATACCATTTCGACCATAGTTGTAACGAACTGCTCACTATCTTCTGGTTATAAGAACAGTTCCCTTGGGCCTTTTATGAGTTGATTCAGGCTATGAATTAAAACTCGCTGCGGTCATGATTATACACAGTTGTTAGTGAAAACATTTGAAATTTAGCTGTAATGAAATTTTATGTTGAGTTAGAAAAGAGTTTCAGATGACTGACGTATTTCACAAAGGGTTATAAATTGTACCATGAATTAATTGCAAAACAAAACATAATTAGGATTTTTCATTAGAATTGTTATAATTACTATATGCAATTCTTTTCTTAATACGTAAGGTATTTTTTTTTCTTTTTAAGTTAAGTGACTCGGAGCTGTTGCGTACCTTACTAGGACAAGCATTTGTAAGAACGATACAAGAAATCTTTAGATAAAGTAATTTTTACCGAAAAAAAAGAACGAACACCTTCGTTGCGTCGAAAAGCATCCTATTAACCTTGTAGGCCATGCCAGTATTATTGTGAGGTAAAGTTGCAAGATTAGTGAAAGTAAAATAGGTTATACAGTGAACAATAGGTCATGATTTCACTAGCACTACACATTTATGAAAAATTGAAACTATATTATAGCGGAAATGACTATGGGCATTAAATGGGTACGTGGACGAAACGGCCCGTTGACAAAAATAGAAAAAGGAAAAAAAAAAAGGGCCGAACTATTAGTTTGTGCAGAAGTATATCGAAGGCGATTATTGGTCAAAATCTTATATTCTGAAATAAATAAATAACTAGGGGCGTTTGAGAGTAAATAGAATTTATTAACATCTTAATAGGATGCCATTAATTCTATTCTACAGTTAAAAATGGGAAGGTGAAGGAAAAACTTTTCAGATTTTGACTTGGTAAATGGCTCTAAATAAATGTTTTCATTCGCAACAAAATACTGGTTCCCTTTCGCTCTCACTTTAGCGTGTTCACTTTCTCTTTATCTTTAGCTGATTCACTTTTTTTCATCCGCTCTCCTTTTAAGTGTTAATTGTTCCTGAGGAAAGTACCGAAATTCAGAAAAATGCTTCGGCTATTTCGCATTTTTGAACACTCGTCTTTATAGAGTAAAGCTACGATTCAGCATCCATTTCTCTTCGATTCTGACTGGTATTGCAAATTGGTATTCTTTTGTACTACGTTTCGAAAAAAAAGTGTTTGTTGAAGATAACTGAGGGGATGAAGGTGTAGGGAGAGAGAGAGTATAGTGCCAGGTATTTTGGTGAGGGTGAACGCCTTTCCTGAATTAGTGTTGGAAAGTGTGAGAACCCGAGGAATTCTGGTTTTTGCCTGAATCATTCTTTTTAAATAAATAAAGTTGGAAATAAAGGCATTTGAATATTATGTGTAAGTTTCTTCACATTGAGAGAAACAACCAGGATGACAAATATACTATTTTACAGTTTTCAGAATGCCATTCAAAGATGTTGAGTAAGGGTTCGAAAATCCACGAAACTACTTTCTGCATAAAGACTTGGTAATTTAGTTCACAAATCAGCTGACAGTGTAATAGATTTTGGTCTCTTGACTACAAAAATCTGTAAAGTATGCTGAAAAATTACGAGGGAGTAACCTCTGCTACTTTTCCTAGTCTTTTAGAATTATAAGTATTTAATTTTGATTTTCATTATGTATCGGTTTAACTTTTGGCTTATTTGTTATCCTGTCTAATTTATGTATAATTTCCGTTAAATATATTCAGTTAGAGCATCTTCAGCATCGGTGACGTTTGTTGCAGGTACAGGGTTTAAGGGACTAGTCAGAAGTGAGGTGAACTTTCGAATTAACTTTCCATAGGCTAAAGCGTCGCTTTGAAAATATGTGGATACAGTTGCAAAAGAAATGTATTGAATATAGACAAAATATAAAAATTAATTACAATTTTAAAATGTAAGTTAAGAATGAACGTAATAGCGCATGGCACTTCTTGTAGCATGTAATCAGCAAAATTTTACACACTTTGGGTGATGAACGCTCCTGAATTCCTCTCTACAAGATCCATTTAAAATTTTAATAATTTTTCGTTAATTTTATGTTTTTATGGTATTACATGTTTTTTCAGTTCGCTTGCTAACAGAATATGAGCCGTTTTATTTGTAGTAAGGACTAACATGAGAAAACTTAGACAAATAACGAAAATTTATAAAAATAAGAAGTCTTTTTACAAGTGAGTTCCGATTTGAAGCAAACTACTATTCACACTGAAGTGGAGTCACATACGGTTTGTTCACTGTTTGGGTAGGTGACCGCCAATGAGTGCTAGATCACCTTGACCATTGACAATAATTGCAGTAGATTTTAGTGGTAGTCGGCGGTTAAGACAGTAGGCTCTAATAAGAACTGTAGCATGGCTATGATGAACACTACTGCGCATGGTTTTTCATTACCATAGAGTATGCCTATATCTCAATGATCCTATGCATTTGTACGAGGTTTTTCTTTCAAGACATTGATACTCAAGTCACGATAATTATATCCTGTTGCCTTCTAAACAAGATTTTCATATTCAAAATAATTTTGTTTCGTATAGTAGCCAGGTGAAGGCATCTGGAATTTCTTAATAAATAGATTGTTTCTCCTCCGCATTTTGTACTGTTACAAGTGCATTTTTCACCCTACGCCATCGTGTGTGGCTATTTTCCACTAAAATCCTTTGACAGTTTTGACAAATATTTGCAAATTTCAAGAAACTTCTTCTAAAGAAATATCTTCTCTTCGTTTCTTTTAACAATGACAATTACAGCTAACACTAAAAGAAAGTGAGAACCGATAGCAATCCAGAACACGTAAATTAATGGTAGTTTAGCAACCGTCCATTACCTCGAAACCGGAGTGAGTCGTTTCCATTCGAATGACCTGATGGAGACAGAGACAAGCAACGGAGAGGGTATAAAATCGAAATGGCCTCATTACTGTTGGCACTTTCCCATGAGGGACCTCGAAATTTGATGACGCGACGGTAACAGGCGTAAATTAGAGAAGGGAGGGTGAAGACCCAGCTGAGTTGGAAGAAATATCGGTGCTGGGCACTAGTACTAACTTAGTTAATTAGGTGAGAGTTGTACTCGAAATGTGCACTAGAAACAATAAATCTCCTGTCTAAAACGTATCCGTCATCATTGCTGTTTATTTGTGAGAGTATAGTTTACAGGGCCATTGGTTCTTCATTGTCACTTGTTTTAACAATTACTTTTTGTTGTTGTTGAATACCTCTAAGGATGTATCTTGTTTGTTTCTTATTCTACATATGAACGGAGGTAATATAAAACGTATAATTACAATAACAAGACGATAATATGCGTAAAGATGTTCCTAGAACCCTTTACTTAGTTACTGGTAATTAGGAAATAATTATGAGAAAAAAAACTCCATTGAAAATTTTTTCTGGTAGAAACTGATCCACATTGATTTTTTTACTTCGGGATTTCCCATTATTTTTGGATACGATTTTCACTGAAGCCTTTGAACTTGAGAGTAGGTCATGACGTAACAATAACTCCTCTCACCCCGAGTTGTGAGGTAAGTTGGTTTGGAAACGTAAATTTTGTTGTAATTTCATAATTCATTTCCATCAGTTTCAGTAAAAATCGTACCCGCGAATTTTAGTAAATCTAAAGGTTCATCGCATGGTTGTTGTGTATCCATAAATTTAGTGAATATAATAAGTTTTTTTCAAGTGTCATGAGAGATTGTTTATTCTGAAAAGGCTTTGAAAGTGATGATAAGTGTTTAGCATGATTTTTCGTAATATTAGTTTGTTTACATTTCATTAGCGTTTCGTTTTCCACTTGTCATGCAATCAGGAATACACAGGGCGTATGGAAGCTGCCTTTCTCGATGAAAGGTAAATTGGATATTTCGAATTTTGGACATTTTAAGACTGGGAAAAGGTTTATGTTCACTTTAATGGCCTCTGATGAAAAAGGACCCGGATTAATTTACCATTTTTTCGTCTCGATTAAAAATGCGAAACCTTTCATGCCCAATAATTCTACTCTTTGATGCGAGCAATTTCCGGCTTAACGGTCGTTTGT
Organism: Macrobrachium nipponense; assembly: GCF_015104395.2. Taxonomy (NCBI): domain Eukaryota; kingdom Metazoa; phylum Arthropoda; class Malacostraca; order Decapoda; family Palaemonidae; genus Macrobrachium; species Macrobrachium nipponense. Next base: position 83,220,319 of record NC_087203.1, on the reverse strand, counting down.
AAAAGTTAGTTGCAGTTCATTTATCATTCATGATGTATCAAGTGATAGTTTTCGGGGTACATATCTCACTGAAATGTTTTTCTGTGGTAATTCCGCATAAAAAAAACATCTTACAAACTTCGTCCATTTTCGAAATTTATGATGAAGGAAGGATAATATTATTATATATAAGGTTATATATATATATATATATATATATATATATATATATATATATATACTTATATATTATATATAATTTAATATATCTATATATATATTATATATATATATATATATATAATATATAATAAATATATATATATATATATATATATATGATATATATATATATATATATATATTTTTTACGTATGAGCCCGGCCTTGGAGAGACTCGATACGTAAACAGAAATAATGGAGGGGGGACAAGATGAAATTAATTGAACTTACCGTAAAACTGGTAGTTAGTGATAATTTCTTTAGAGGAAAAGGTCGTCAGAAACTCAACTAGTTACTTTACAGCTATTTATTTACAAAAGGCCCGTACTGGCCTGGAGAAAAGTAAATGCAGCGTCCACACGTTGGGACTTATAATCTCTCACAAATGGATAATAGCTGGCTCAAAATGGAATTCTTACAAGCTGGTTTCATAAACTTGGGTAATGCAACACTTGCGGGCAGAGAGACGTGACACGTGACTCAGGGAATCTGGAAAAAGAATCCCAGATTAAACAAGATAAAAGAAAAAGGATTTATTGCCCAATTTCATTTGTTTAGTTCTCTAACACTGGGGAAAAGGAACTTTTTAATGTATCACTGAGGTATGCAATGACTTCATTTGTCTTGGGACGATCACACAAGGGGAAGCATGCGGCCATGAGGCAGTGAGGGAACAAAAGGATGAGTTCTTTTTGGGTTGGAAATTGAATTGGGAAAATGGGGATCAAATAGATAATAGGATGTGAGGGACTGGCAATATGCTGTTTCACAAGACGTACCTGGATGTCGTGTTCAGTGGATCTTTGTAGAAAAACGTGGCCTGGCTTTGTCTTAGGCCTGGGTCTATTGGCGCGCCACTCACGCCCTGGATAGGCCTAACAGGAAGGCAGGTGGTCGGACATCCGTCCGAGGTCGCGTCTTGCAGTCGACTGGGGCAGAATCCAGGTGTTTTCCATGGGTGTTGGGAGTCAGCTTAACCCCCCACGAGACAGGGCAAATCCTGGAAACAGAACATACAGCCAGCAGAGGGTTCACAGGAAAAAGAGCTTAAGATATAGGTCTGAGAAGTACCAATCTGCCTACATCCTTCCCTTTTGAGATACGTCCCTAAAGCTGACAAAAGACTTTTTTTTCCCCCAACTTAGGAACTCCCTACCTCTGGCGGGCGGGGTTTGGTTTCCCGCGTTTACTAAAAATCAGCTGATATTTGGAGGAAATGGCTGCCGTTTTCCAAATCAAACTAATTAATTAATTTCTGGGTAGACGAAACGATCTATAAACGTCACAGCTCCCCCTGTTAAGAAGGCATTCACTCCCTTTCGGGCGTGAAGGTCTTGGCTTAAATAAGTTGATCGTCTCGACTACCCAGTTCTCCTACTCCAACTTGAAGTTTTTAGAGCAGCGATACAGCTAGCTACAGTGGCCTACCTAACTTATAGGTGGAGATGCTATGTGTACTAACTTAATGGAGTAATGTAGTCTAGCCTAAGTAATAACTACTCTACCCCTAGATAAGGTTACTTGAAAATTCTACTTGCTACTAACCTAATGCCCTGGTACTAAATCATTAGCCTAACCTACTCAATACAGTTAATTGGGGACGCAATCATTCCAGAGTGTGGTACGCACAGCAGTAATGTGTCGCCGGAATTGTTAAAATACATGAGGTGAGGTAATGATGCGTGAGGATGATGAGTGGTTAGTGCATTACCAGGATGGAAATGTAATGAGGTAATTATATTTAAGTGAGGGTTAGTATTACAATTGCTAGGGGTTAGAGGGTTAGTTTTACTGGCAGAGATCAGGCTGGCTACCTTTTCTGGGTAGGTGCCAGGATCACTCTGCAATTGAATGCGACACTGTACCTCGGGCACAGGTGTCAAGGAGAGCATGTGGCTCTTTGGTTAGTTTGTTAATGATTTGTTACGTCCCTTCTTCTTCTTCTTCTTATTCCTCCAGGGCCTGGCTATACCAGTCCTAGGAGTAGACGGAGGCACCGACTCTGGGGAAAGGCCAGAAACGCCGGCAGGAGCAGAGGCAGTGGTAGCCTGAGGGATTGCAGGAGAACACCCTACTTCGGTATCTGCAGCAACCGTCGTAGAGGTGGAACCTACAGCAGGGGAGGCCCTCACTTCAGCTGCTGCGACAGCCGTCGTAAGGGGAAACCTCCAGGCTGACTCCGTGTCGGGCAGTTCCTGGTTTTCCAGATGAGGTATGAAGGTAAGGTCTGCTGGAGGTTCATCCTCGGGCGACAGTGGTGAGGGTGAAGAAGACTCATGGACATGGGATTGGCCATGGGCTGCGGTAAGCTCCATGCCTGTTGGAGGATCTCCTGTAGGAGGATCCTTGATTAGGTTAGGCGCTGGCGCTAGCTCGGGGCCAGGCGCAGAGGTCAAGTTCGGTGGTGGCTCTACGTCCAGGCTGGACGGAGCTTGGCACTGCTCAGTGCTGCCAAGTGGCACTAGCAGAGAGTTGAGGTCGACTGGACCTGTGACGGGTACCGGAGGTGCAATACCTCTCAGCGTGCCCTTGGAAATGGGAGACAGAGGCTCCTGTCTCTTGTTGAAGGCTAAGCCTTGTGGAAAATGGACAGTGTCCGCTGCTGGTAGTCGGCTAGGGCACCTAGGCCAATTCGTGGAGTGCCCTAGTATGTTGCAGGTTTTGCAACGGAACTGTGAATGGTCAATCTCCCTCCTTGGTAACGGGGGAGACTGTTGGTGGACGTACTTCCTGGAGGAAGTTGAATTTTGGTGACTCCTTGCTTTGGAGTGATTTGACGTGGGGTTAGGACCCCTAGGCTTTTTGGAATGCGAGGGGGACTTCATGTCTTGCCCTAGGAGGAGGTCGTAACCTCCTGGAATGTAGCTTGCAACTGCAAGAGTACATACTTTGGAGAAACTAGGTCTGGTGACCTTCAATTGTACGGTTGGAAGGATCAGCTTGATATGGTTGATACCTTCAATGGTTATCAGTTGACGTCTGTCAATATTAGCCCCTCGGGGGATTCGATCTTCCCGTATCAGGGAGATTTGAGCGCCAGAGTCGTCGAAGGCTCTGACGTGGCTTGGCGGATAATGGCTTTGGAGGGGTGCGACGGTTATAGGGCCCTTAGCTGGGGGTCCTAGGGAGGAAGGATTTGTAACTGCCATTACGATGGCAGGAATATTAAAATTTGCGCACCCTCCGTAGTTGGCAGACATGTGACCCTGGCGGCCACAGTCTCGGCAGAACGTGTTCCAGAACCTCTTCCGTGGCACTGGACAGTAAGGCCAAGATGGCCCCACAGGTTGCAAATCTGTGGAGTCACCCAGGCTGGCAGTGTGCTCTGGCACAGGTGAAGAGTCCTCTCTGGCAGTGATTTGAGGTAGGGAGGTCAAGGAAACCTCTGTTGAATCACCCTCGGAAACAAGTCCGGGGTCAACTGGTGGGCTTACCTCTCCCAAAGTGGAGGAGGTAGGCGGTAAAGTGGTAAGAGGCTGGCAGGATGCGGCAGGAAATTCTATCTTGGGCACTGGATCAGGACCAGGCTCACGAATAGGAAGGATGTCAGGCTGACCAGAGACGGCAGGACTAAGAGAGACAGTGGGTGCAGGGCTGGAAGCTGGCAGAGTGGCTGGAGCTAAGATACTCTCCTTACGGGCCTTCTCCCGTTTGATTTCGAGTTCCTTCTCCTTGAGAGAGAGCTCATGCTTTCTCTCTGCTTCTCTGGCTTTTCTCTCTTCTTCTCTGGCTTCCTTTTCTTGCAGGCGTGCGGCATCCTGCTGCGCCTTTATCCACTGGTCAAGTGCTGGTCCAGTGTAACCGGCCTCCTTGCCCAGAGTTATGAGGGCTCCGAGCTTCTCTAGCTCTATGGCAAAGAAGTCGCGGGAAGCAGGGGAAGACATTTCCCTTAGGCTGCAGCAGAGGCTCTGATGAAAATGAAAATAATGGCCAGGAAGGGTACTGAATGGAATGGGAGTGCCTACTGTGGAAAGTGGCACTCACTTGTAAATGGGTTCTGCAACGTGGTAGTGAAAAAAAAGTCTGAAAAGACTGGGTGCTCTGTGGCACTTGGGAAGTGGCACCTTCTGATGAGGTGAAAAAATCACATGGAGTGTGCGGCATACGTCACACTTACGGGCGTTCCCAACTTGGGAGGCGCTGGAATGGGCTACCTGTAGGTCCAATACAGGTGCACGGCACTTTCGGAGGCGTTCCTTGGTTCAGTGATCCAAAATGGTGGATACTCTAATGAATGGGCGTTCCGTAGGACGGACACGCAGGTATAGGGCTACCTGTACGTATGTACAAGTGCGTGGCACTTCAGGAGGCGTTCCTTTTTGAGACAGCACTAGTAGTGCTGGTATTGCGGCACTTCGAGAGGCGTTCCCTTGATTGGGTGATCCGGGATAGCGGATTCACTAATGGATTGGGCGTTCCGTAAGGACGGACACGCAGGTTTGACAGCACTTAGGGCTGGTATTGCGGCACTTCGGGAGGCGTTCCCTTGTTGAGTGTTCCGAAGGATCACTGACCCTTGTACACGGACACACTAATTACTTGGGCGTTCCTTAAGGACGGACACGCAGTTTTAATGGCTACATGTACGGCCTGTACAGGTGCAATGGCACTTATGAGGAGGCGTTCCTTTTTGGGCACTGGTAGCGTGCTGGTGTGTCCCGGACACTACATGCAGTATACTTAAATATACTGAAGTGAAATGGTACTCTGTTCGTGGCAGAGGGTAATAGTGGAGGAGAGAAAGTAAAAGGTGGGAGTACTTCAGCAGCCAGTCGATGGACAGTGTCACGAATTAGTGGCACTGTAAAATGGTTAGACCTGACGTGCACTGGTGGTGGCCAGTCCTAAACTGATAGGCTTCCTTGTCTGGAAGTAATGAAGGTTGCGGTGGCACACTGTGCGGTTGGTGCTTGCGGTATACGCAAGTCTTTTGTGATCAGAGAAAATGAAAAGACCACTCGGGCAACGACAGGTAATGGAAATTTTAGAAATGCTCAGTCCCTCGCTGAAGTACTCGATAAATGAAATAAATAAATGCTTGCAAACTGCAATGGACACAGGCGCATACGTATCACGCTCAGTGTAAATGAAAGACACAAGAGACTAAAATAATGTTAATTCTGCATGCTATAATTAATGGTAAGATGTAGTACTCTTGGCTTTCGTGAATACTGGGTCTCTCTCTCTCTCTCTCTCTCTCTCTCTCTCTCTCTCTCTCTCTCTCTCTCTCTCTCTCTCTTGGAGAGGGTGAAAAATGATATATGAATGAACTCCCTTATATTGGATTGAACTACTAATGTTAGTTTAATATGACGCAACTTGCGTTAAATGGTTTACTTACGTTAACGTGTAATGAAAGAATTGCTTTGGATAACGTTTTATGAAAATGATAACGCGCTCGCGGTGAACGATTTTTACGCTAAATGGTAGAGGCTTGCGCTTATGAAATGATTTGCGTTTCAATATGAATTCCACAAAGACACGTTTTACATTAACAATTCTGGTAATTTACTCTTTGAAGATTTACGTTAACTTTACGTAAGTATACTAGGTCCGTGTGACAAGTGAAAATGACGGTAAGGATTTTAAAACGATGTTAGCAAACATTTGTGAATGAGGTTACGTTAAGTACGAAGTGAAATGAAACTTTCGCTCAGTGAGCTAGTGAGCGATGCGACGTGAAACGCGGTGAGTGAGCGGGGCAGCATGTCTTCAACCAGCTGATTCTCTGTAAACGCGAGGCGATTTACAACACGAAATTCTAATTTCTTATTCAAGGCGAATTACGTTAATTTCTCTGGCAGAACGATAGATACTAGTACCGAGATTAATATTATTTACGTTAAACTTTCAAGACTTACGTTACTTTGCTTAAATCGTTTAGATAATGCTTAAAGAGATAACAAACATGGCTGCCGCTGTGAGTGAGCCGAAGGTTGGCTGGCAGGCATGAAAGTGCGCGTGCGCGAAGCTGAGAAGCTAGCCTGAGAGAGCGGTTACCAACACTTGGAATGAAACCAAGTTAAAATGAATTCCCTAACATATCACAGACAAAAGAATTGTACACTTCTTTTGCCGTAACTATTAGTAAAACACTCCTAACTAGCTAGGCTTTCTAATACAGCAATAAACCCTGGCAAAGCACTTCCTAGTTTGATCTCGTACTTTCTGTCATCTCTCTAATACACGTGCTCTGTCTCGTCCGACGAGGACAGTACAAAGTAACAGAGAATTCGTGGGGCAAATTGTTTGCTCGCCGCTAAAATAAAGCTCTGGCGCTTTCGCCGTTACAATAATAAGATTTCTACCTACACTCTTTTAAACACTTCGTAAGGAAAATACTTAAACGTACCTTATGCTAACATTGGTTATAAAGTAATCATATTAATGAATGGTATACCTTACCGTGAGTCAGTGTCTGTCTTCCGTGCAAGTGTGCTTAGTTTTTTTCGCTTTGAAAAACATTTACATTCGTTTTACAAGGGATAATGCGATTTACAAGCTTTTTTTTAAGCAAGCTAGGATCAAATCCTCGGCGAGGTCGACAATTTTACGTATGAGCCCGGCCTTGAGAGACTCGATACGTAAACAGAAATAATGGAGGGGGGACAAGATGAAATTAATTGAACTTACCGTAAAACTGGTAGTTAGTGATAATTTCTTTAGAGGAAAAGGTCGCCAGAAACTCAACTAGTTACTTTACAGCTATTTATTTACAAAAGGCCCGTACTGGCCTGGAGAAAAGTAAATGCAGCGTCCACACGTTGGGACTTATAATCTCTCACAAATGGATAATAGCTGGCTCAAAATGGAATTCTTACAAGCTGGTTTCATAAACTTGGGTAATGCAACACTTGCGGGCAGAGAGATGTGACACGTGACTCAGGGAATCTGGAAAAAGAATCCCAGATTAAACAAGATAAAAGAAAAAGGATTTATTGCCCAATTTCATTTGTTTAGTTCTCTAACACTGGGGAAAAGGAACTTTTTAATGTATCACTGAGGTTTGCAATGACTTCATTTGTCTGGGGACGGTCACACAATGGGAAGCATGCGGCCATGAGGTAGTGAGAGGGAACAAAAGGATGAGTTCTTTTTGGGTTGGAAATTGAATTGGGAAAATGGGGATCAAATAGATAATAGGATGTGAGGGACTGGCAATATGCTGTTTCACAAGACATACCTGGATGTCGTGTTCAGTGGATCTTTGTAGAAAAACGTGGCCTGGCTTTGTCTTAGGCCTGGGTCTATTGGCGCGCCACTCACGCCCTGGATAGGCCTAACAGGAAGGCAGGTGGTTGGACATCTGTCCGAGGTCGCGTCTTGCAGTCGACTGGGGCAGAATCCAGGTGTTTTCCATGGGTGTTGGGAGTCAGCTTAACCCCCCACGAGACAGGGCAAATCCTGGAAACAGAACATACAGCCAGCAGAGGGTTCACAGGAAAAAGAGCTTAAGATATAGGTCTGAGAAGTACCAATCTGCCTACATCCTTCCCGTTTGAGATACGTCCCTAAAGCTGACAAAAGACTCTTTTCCCCCAACTTAGGAACTCCTACCTCTGGTGGGCGGGGTTTGGTTTCCCGCGTTTACTAAAAATCAGCTGATATTTGGAGGAAATGGCTGCCGTTTTCCAAATCAAACTAATTAATTAATTTCTGGGTAGATGAAACGATCTATAAACGTTACAATATAATATATATATATATATATATGTGTGTGTGTGTGTGTTTGTGCTTGTGTGTCATTATCGTAGTCTAGTGGGCAATCGTTTATATTCCTTTTTAGGCTGAAATATATATGTAGAATCTACTGGTCATTTTTACCAGATACATATGAAATTGTAACAGCCACAATGACCATTTGACTTCTCAAATTCTTTGTTCTTTTTTGGATACGCTTGTCACTACAAAGCTTTGAGCTCCAACTTTAAAGAAATTTGAAGAATCATGATGTCCGGTAGCGTGAAACGAACGCGCGATACCATAATCACGACCTGAACACGAGAAGGATAAAAGTCTATTCCCTCTCGTACATATTCAAATTTCTTTGAAGTTGGAGCTCAAGGCTTTGTAGTGACAAGCGTATCCAAAATATAGCAAAGAATTTGAGTGGTTAAGAGGACATTGTGGCTATTAAAATTTCTTATGTATCTGGTAAAAATGACCAGTTGATTCTACATATATATTTCAGCCTAAAAAGCAATGAAAACGATTGCCCACTTGATTACGATGGTAAGGATGGGTCTATTCCAGCTCTAATAAACATATATCTGAGAACGACAGGTATATGTATGTACGAGAGGGAATACACTTTTATCTTTCTCGTGGTCAGCTCGGCACGGTAATGACCTCATCGTGATTATGGTATCGTGGGTTCGTTTTCCCGCTACTGGACATCATGATATCTTCGAAGTTTTGTAGTGATAAGCGTATCGTAAAAAGAGCAAATATAGCCATTACAATTTCATATGTATCTGGTAAAAATGACCTGTAGAATCTACACACACACACTCACACACACACACACACACACACACACACATATATATATATATATATATTATATGTATATATGTATATATATATATATATATATATATATATATATATATATATATATATATAGATATATATATATATATATATATATATATATATATATATATATATATAGATGAAGTTTGTATTGATATGGTTCTTGAATAGGTTCTTGAAAATTTTGAATATTTTTTCATGTATTGTTCGGAAGACATCACCACAGCCTATCTATTCTCCACTGGCTCTTCCATACTAATGTGGTTTGTTAGAAGTTTTGATTTTATTTTTTTTTACATATTTTTTCGAATATTTAGAACCAGCATGAGTGTTACACCTCTCATGACAAAATAGTTACCATCATATTCGACTGTGGTTTTGATATTGAAAGATCTTTTCCAATGTTGCTAATCTCTCGAGGAACATCTTCAGCTTTTCATTCCAGAATTGATTAATCCATTTACTCCCAAAGTGGGATCTATAGGCTATGAATCGGCGTTTGTGGTCCAGGTACTTTGGACGCCAGATGATTCAATATAAATCAGTTAGCTAAGGATTCCTCTTTAAGCAACCGTTACCTTTATGCTGTTATTGGCAACTTTTTTTTCTAACTTCAGAGATGGCTGTTTCTAGTTTCATCTTAGGATTTAATTCTAAAAATATATAATACTAAAAAGAGGACCTACAACTTTATAGGACAGCATTGTAGCATACAACAGAAAATCTCATGTTACATTTGACTTCATTGTATTTTCTTAGACACAGTGGTCATCTGAATGGACCCCATAACAACTGCTTGACAAGAGAATGCAAATTTTTGTAGGACATATTTAAGGTCTGTGTCTTGATCATTCCTGTAACCCCGAATTACATTTTGGTTACAGGCTGACTTTTAGTAAGGAAGAATAAACTCGGTAGAATAAATTAGATTTTCATGTGAGATACTTATAATTCTGGCATAGCTGTAATAAAAAATGTAATTTATTGGGGAAAGTCAGTAGGAAAATTTACTTATTACAACAAGCCAGTGCAGCTTTTTTGCAGCAGCAAATATGGAAGTGACGTATTTGGTAAGCTATCTTTGTATCTCATCAAAAAAGAAAAGTGTGAATTTCGCTCTCCACTCGCCTAAATCTCGGAATAATGTTCATGTTGAATGATTTACCATCAAAATGTCAGATTATAAATGAGCCTTCATTTTATTCTGGTTGTCACTCCTATTTTATAGATATTTTTCGCTTCTGGTGCTTCAATTTAGCGATGGAAAATCGTTATTGCCTTTAAACGTGACTGCCTTACTTTTACAATTTAAATATGCACGTGTCTGCATAAAGGTAGAGAGATGCGGATGTTTTTGAACGTTCTATTCCCTTGTGAATAATTGGGGGTTTCAAGGTTATGGAGTTGTCAAACTGACTAATTAATTTTATGAAAATGCTTATTTTTATCTCTCTCGGATATGACAATACTTTTTATATTTTTTAAAGGAATAAGCACTGATAATTTAACTTGACGTTACCTATTGCGGAAAACAATGGCTTTGATTAGACTATTTTTCATCCCTTTGATACGAGTAAATGCTTACAACTGATAAAACTATGCAGTTTAACTATGGTAATACTCTTTCTTTATGATTTTCATTGTTTGCGAAAATGTTTGATTGTTTTTACGTCGTCCCTTTGCTATTTAGCGCTAAAGTGATGAGCATCATTACTGGTTGAATAATGATAATGTTACCAATCCCATTTCAGTTTCAATGTTGACGGGATACAGTGATGTCGATTTACAAAAGGGGCTTGAAGGTCCCTGACGTAGTAGCCATCTTGCTTGGTGAGACGTACCCGCGTGAAGTCAGATTAATCAACAGATATCACAAGTTTAACATACGACTAGAATTTGAGAAATATCTAGAAGTGTTCGTGAACTATCGGTGATAAGATTAGTGTGAAAAAGCGTCTTCTAAGTTAGTTTATCAAGTGTAATACTATAAATCAGAACAAGATGGCAGTAAGTTCCAACTGCGGGAAGAGGTGGCGTAATTTGGCGTGTTTAGCAGATTCGCAATAAGATGAGGTAGCAGGAAGGGAACTGGCATTTCTCATCTATGAAATCAGCAACAGTCCTAACCAAAAAGATACAAAAGCATTCATAGATATATTAGAAGGATATAATCCTTCAAACTGGAACAAATCTAATGAAAACATCTTGAAAATAATTGAAGAAGTTCCAAATAAAATCCAAGTGGTCAAGAGACTCATAAAGAAAATATACATAAACCAACATATTCCGACAAAGAAAATGAATAAGGTGAATCTTGTGAATATCCTAATTGATGCATTAGGAAAAAGAATGCCAAAAGCATGCAAACTGTGTAAGGTTTGGTATAGCATAGTCAATCCACAAAACCTAATCAGAAAATGTGCTGCATGCAACATTCCGACCCATCCACAGTGTGCTGAGGTAATACAAGATTTGAGAAAAGATACAAGAATTTTTGTTCAACATGTCTATCATGGATAGACAATGTTATTAAATCAAGATTGAATGTACAAATAGTTGAGGATGAAGAAGAAGAGGAAGAGGAAGAAGAAGAAGAAAAAGAAGAAGAGGAAAACGGAAGAGAAGTAAACAAAAATGAAATGACAGAAAAAAATAAGGAAAACAAAGAACAAGATAAAAGTATGGATGCAGAGATACTCATTGATACTACATATGAGGCAATAAAGCAGCATACCTACGAAGAAATAAATTACGATATGACAACAGAAAAGCAAATCCCGAAGAGGCTCTACCCAGATCTACACAATGACGGGAAAGAGGAAAAAATAGACAAGAAAGACAAAATCTGCAACCTTTTGAAAAGAGGGAATTGCAGATTTGGAGAAAGATGTTACTACAAACATCCTAAGATATGTCAAAACTATGAAATATATGGTAAATGTGCATACTTAGATGGATATGGGGATGATTGCAGAGATCTGCATCCAAAAATATGTAAAAACCTAAAAGAAGGAAAAGGATGTAAGTTCGACAAAAAATGCAAATATATGCACCCTGTAGCCATGAATCATAATCAAATAAATAACCAACCAAGTAATAAAATCCAAAATAAGAAAGAAACAAATAAAGAGAGAAATCAAGAATATCAGGTAAAAGAGAAAAGCAAACCACCAATGAGATATGCAGAGGTGTCAGCAAAAAATTTCAAAGCATCAGCTCCGAAATTCTACTCAAGAGATAATAACTGTATTTATTATGCAAGAGGATAGTTGCAGAAACGGAGAAAATTGCAAGATTCCGACACAAAATGAATAATTATAGATGAAGGAAGATCAAATATTATGGAAAAGTTGGATTTTTTAATGTCAGAATTTCTGGAAATGAAAAAAGAACAACATACCAGAACAGGAAAGAGACATGGGAAAAAAATCCTTATTACTACCAGTATTAAATGAAGGAGAAAACAAGCAAACCATCATAGTGATGAATGCGCAGGGTTTAGTTACGAGTAACTCAAAAAGAAAAATAGAGTACTTAGAAGAACTAACCCAAAATGAAAAGAAAATAGATATAATGAATATAAGTGAAACCTGGTATTCCCAAGAGACTGGAATGATGATCAAATAAAAGGGTTCCAAACTTATAGATCAGATAGAAAAAATAGGAATCAAGGGGGAACCGCAATATATGGGAAAGACAAAAAACAAGGAAAAATATATGAGAAATATAGTAACTCAGAATGTGAACTAATAGCGGTAGAATTTGAATCTGAAAAATTGATGAACATAGTAATATATAGACCTCCTAATACTAAAGAGTTTGACTTAATAATTGAAAAATTGGATGATATATGTAGAAATCACAAGGACTGGACTATTCTCCTATCTGGTGACTTCAACTTTCCTTTCGTAGAATGGAAAGAACGAATAGGAGATTGTGGTTGTACTTATACATATAAAAAAGAGAGTAATAGTAGTGCAGAAGATAAGAGGCAATTTGAAAAGCTATTAGATATGCTACTAGAATACAACATTCAACAAATAAATCACCTGCCAACAAGAAAGGAAAATACTTTAGACCTAGTATTTGTGAACGAGATGAATTATGTTAAAGAAATAATAGTTTATAATGCGAGTATTTCAGACCATAATGTCATAGAATTAACAGTTCATTCCAAAGCAAGTGAAAATAGAGATAAGCAAGAAATGAAAAAGTGGGAAGGATATGGGAAAATACAACTTCTACAGTAAAAATATAAATGGTCAGAAATTAATGAAGAATTAAACAAAGATTGGGATAACATTTTCTAAGTGATGACGTAGTGATGACATAAGGGTAAATACGGAGATATTATATAAAATATTGGAGAAAATAGTGGAAAAATATATACCGAAGAAGAAAAGTAAACATCATTCATGCATACCAAGAGACAGAAGGATCTTGTTCCAGAAAATCAGAAAGTGGAAAAAAGGTCTTGCAAAAGAAAAAAATGCATGGAAAGTTATAGAACTAAAAAGTAAGATAGAAAATGCAGAACAAAAGATTATACAATCAAAAGAAAATGAAAAACGGGACTTGGAAGAAAAAACCCTATTAAATATCAAGCAAAACCCCAAACTATTATACTCATATGCGAAGATGATGAATAAAAGAAGAATAGAAATAGGCCCTCTGAGAATTGAAGGAAGGGAGATTTAACGAATGAAAAAAATGGAAATTTGCCAAACATAACTGGCAGAACGATATAGAGAATTCACCCCTAGAATAGATAATGAAGATAATGATATAGAAGTAAGGGAAAAAAATAGTGAATATTTAGCTGACATAGAAATTAATGAAGCTGATATTGTGCAGGCAATTAATGAAATTAAAAATGGAGCTGCTGCAGGGCCGGATGGAGTCCCTGCTATTTTGTTAAAGAAAGTAGTTCATTCTATCGCAAAGCCACTTGCAATATTATTAAGACAAAGTGTAGATACAGGCAAGATTTATGATGAGCACAAATTAGCATATATCACCCCTACTTTCAAAAGTGGATCAAGACTAGAGGCAAGTAATTATAGGCCTGTGAGTCTAACATCACATATTATGAAAGTGTATGAAAGGGTAATGAAGAAAAATATTATGAAACATTTAATAAAAAAATAATTTGTTTAATATAGGACAACACGGTTTCGTACCCGGTAAAAAGTACACAAACCCAACTGTTAGTCCACCGTGAGAACATATTCAAAAATATGAAAAGCGGAAATGAAACAGATGTGGTTTATCTAGACTTTGCAAAAGCTTTTGACAAAGTAGACCATAATATATTAGCAAAGAAAATTAGAAAACACAATATCGTAGATAAAGTAGGAAGATGGTTAAAAGAATTTTTACACAACAGAAAACAGATAGTTATTGCAAACGATGAGAAATCGGATGAAACCAAGGTAATATCCGGTGTGCCACAAGGTACGGTGCTAGCTGCAATATTGTTTGTTATTATGATTGAAGACATAGACAGTAATGTTAAGGATTCGGTAGTGAGTAGTTTCGCTGATGACACAAGAATAAGTAGAGAAAATTACTTGTGATGAAAGATAGGAACGGCTCTACAAAGAGACCTTAACAAAGTATATGATTGGGCAGAGGTAATAGGATGGTATTTAACTCTGATAAATTTGAATCAATAAATTATGGAGACAGAGAAGGAAAGCTATATGCATATAGGGGACCTAATAATGAGACAATCACAAATAAGGAAGCAGTTAAAGACCTTGGTGTGATGATGAATAGGAACATGTTATGCAATGATCAAATAGCCATTCTGTTGGCAAAATGTAAAGCAAAAATGGGAATGTTGTTACGGCACTTCAAAACAAGAAAAGCTGAACACATGATTATGCTTTATAAAACATATGTTCGTAGTCCACTTGAATATTGCAATATGATATGGTACCCACACTATCAAAAGGATATTGCACAAATAGAGAGTGTACAAAGGTCCTTTACAGCTAGAATAGAAGAAGTTAAGGACCTAGACTACTGGGAAAGACTACAATCCTTAAAATTATATAGTCTAGAAAGGAGAAGAGAAACGCTACATGATAATTCAGGCATGGAAACAGATAGAAGGAATAACAGAAAATATCATGGAACTAAAAATATCAGAAAGAGCAAGCAGAGGTAGATTAATAGTGCCCAAAACTATACCAGGAAAAATAAGGAAAGCACACAGGACATTAATCCACTACGCACCAGCATCGATAATGCAGCGTCTATTCAATGCGTTGCCAGCTCATCTGAGGAATATATCAGGAGTGAGCGTAGATGTGTTTAAGAATAAGCTCGACAAATATCTAAACTGCATCCCAGACCATCCAAGATTGGAAGATGCAAAATATACCGGAAGATGTACTAGCAACTCTCTGGTAGACATTAGAGGCGCCTCACACTGAGGGACCTGGGGCAACCCGAACGAACTGTAAGGTCTGTAAGGTAAGGTAAGGATGCAACGGTCTAAGATGGGATAGGTTAGGGATAATAAGGTAATGTGCATTTTAAGAATATGAGAAATACTGCTCTTGATCTTGCATAGCGACGAAGGTATCACTAAGCACCAAATGAGAATAGTGGTATGAGTCGTCGTTTTTATTTAATCGATACAACATTAAAGTTGAAGTTTTCTATGTGAAGGTTAACCTCGTTGTTTTGCTTCTTCAGTTACAAACTGTAGTCGAATCTTTTTTTTTAAATATGCTGGTAAGAGATGAATTTTCACTTTTGCTGCATTAGAATTGAATGTCGAATCATTCTATAAGTTGAAAGAGAAAAACGTTTGCAGGTTTAAGTAAATAGACAAAAATTAATTGATTGATTTCTGTACAGTATTGTCTGAGGACATATAAACAAAATCGCTGGAATGAATACATATAGGTATACAGAAATATATTTTTGACTAAAACTTAAAGAAAATGGAATCCAAAAGTGCAGGATAGTGCTGTATAGATACCGTCTGAAAATGTTAAACAGCACCAGATTTTGCGTTTCACTTTTACTATCCTTATTTGTTGTTGAAAGGTAATGAAAATTTAGTATTTAGCTTATGTATGCATACACGCATACATATATATAGGACATGTATTCATGTGACGGAGAAAGCAGCTTAAACTCGGCGCCTAATAATTCTATTGTGTGCCTGTTGTCGCAAGTACTGAATTATGTGCTTGACACTTAGTCAGCTGGGGCGCGTCGAAGTCGGGTGAAGAAGGGCAAGAGGTTTGATGCAGTTAAGGCCAGGACTTTCTAGAGCCATTCCTTCTAAGGAGAAGATGCATATAGGATTAACATAGACATCTACCTATCTGTCTGTCAGAAATTAGATAAGTTTTTCACAAGAAACAGAAATTTTTCAACATTTGTGAAAACTTTAAGGAGCTTCCCTCTGGGATGGTTATGAACGCAGTCAATTGGCCTTTATTCTTGACGGGAAACTTTTTTTCTCTTAACGTTATTAAGAACGTCCCAGAGAGAGGTATTAGTGCAAAAAAGTTAACGACACTTATCCGAAAACAGGAAATAAAGATGTCTTGTCCGTGTCCTACTTTCCGCACCTGAAATTTCACATCATTCAACATTACAGATAAGAGGAAAATACAAGGTTGTTGTGTGTTTCTCCCCCATGAACTTCCTTTTGTTCATATCTGGTGCGAATCGACTCCATTATACGATTAGTTTGACATACTTGACCTCATGCAATTATGGCTGGTATTCGTCCAATGGAAGCGTCGAAGTCCCAGTTAGATCTGAGTCTGGCGCAATACAAAAAGTCATTAAGGACGCGTTCTGTGTCGTCGCATGTCTGTTGTCATCGAAGTGTTCAAACTGTTTCCATGCTTGCTAAAATGTAATAACACTAGGTCTTCATTCTCCTTATTTATTTGTGAGAAATGTCTAAGCTGTGCAACTTTCTTCTGAATAGACACTTTATGGAACATTGTATTTAACACGCGGACTCGAGTTTTGTACTTTTGTCAAGCTTTGTAAGACATTTGTTTTGCAATGACATTTTAGAATTTTTTTTCATGCATATCTGCGTCCTATAATTCATTTTGTGTACATTAATAGCGCATGGGTTATAATCAAACAATACATATGTATACATATTTGTTTTGGGTACCATTAGTAGTGCGTGAGTATTACTAGCTAGTCTTTCTCACCACTGCCCATATATATATATATTATATATATATAATATAATATATATATCTATATATATATAATATATATATCTCATATTATATAATATATTAATATAATATATATATTAAATATTATATAGATACTTATAATATTTCTATTGATTATAATTATTAATATATAATATATATAAAGGTTTTTTTGCCACGAAGGAAAAAAATGAAAAAGCGAGATAGCCAAGTACTTTCGGTCCTGTTCGGACCCTTTACTGAGGCAAACTGATTTTACAAAGAACAGCATAGTCAAAAGAAGGCTTAATATACAAACTGACACTACCAGATTAGCCATAAGGGCGATTATCACTCTACAGAGAGGAGGAGCCGCCAGAGGCTAGCCACACCTTGAAGGATAACCGCAGTAAACAAGTTATTCTTCCAGAAAACAGTACATTTTGAAAAAAAAAAAAAATTTTCCCAACAAAAATTATTATTAATGAAAAGACGAAAGAAAATATAAATAAATATATATATATCAAGCAAGAGAAAGAGGGAGAGAGAATATCGAACCAGAGAGAGAGAGAGAAAGAAATAAAAACTATATACATGTGGGACTAATTTATTAGTTGTTCATTTATTTTGAGGTCCTTCATAAACATCTTACAAATATATGGGTCCATATATATGTTCCTACGCGCTTTGCGTATCACAAGTCCACAATATCTGGACCAAGAAATAGAATACATAAAAAAGATAGGAAACGATCTCTGCTACCTACCTCATTTAATTGATTTATGTTATCAAAAAAAGCTCAAAAAGTTTTATAATGTTGCTATTAATGAAAAAGAAATGCCTAAAAATGTACTGAACTTACCTTATTTTCGTGGATTTGAAACCATAAAATCAATATTTAAATCGTTTAATGTTAATGTAGTGTTCTCTTATAACAATACCATTAAAGATATGCTAATTAAGAATAGTCCCGTAACAAATAACAACATCATTTACAAAATTCCTTGTAAGGATTGCCCTTCGTTTTACGTTGGTCAGTCAAGTAAAAATTTATGTGTACGTATAAAGCAACATATGTATTCAGTTAGAACAGCCCAGACTTCAAATGCACTGTTTATCCATCTGAGTGAAAAATCTCATTGTATTAATTGGGGTGATACCTCGGTAATTGCTAGATCTAATGATTATGTTTCAAGAAATTTACTGGAATCGGCAATTATACAAATCACTAATAAAAACAACCTAAATCTTAGTCTGGGAATGTACCATTTGGACCCACATGTTTGTAAGATGTTTATGACGGACCTCAAAATAAATGAACAACTAATAAATTAGTCCCACATGTATATAGTTATTATTTCTCTCTCTCTCTCTCTCTCTCTCTCTCTCTCTCTCTCTCTCTCTCTCTCTCTCTCTCTCTCGGTTCGATATGCTCTCTCCCTCTTTCTCTTGCTCGTATATATATATATATATATATATATATATATATATAATATATATATATATATATATATATATATATATATATTTATATTTTCTTTCGTCTTTTCATTAATAATAATTTTTGTTGGGAAAATTTGTGTAAAAATCATGATAATAAATTGTATATGCTCCCATTTTTTTTTTTTTCAAAATGTACTGTTTTCTGGAAGAATCACTTGTTTACTGCGTGTATCCTTCAAGGTGTGGCTAGCCTCTGGCTGTTGCTCCTCTCTGTAGAGTGAAAGTCGCCCTTATGGCTAATCTGGTAGTGTCAGTTTGTATATTAAGCCTTCTTTTGACTATGTTGTTCTTTGTGAAATCAGTTTGCCTCAGTAAAGGGTCCGAACAGGACCGAAAGTACTTGGCTATCTCGCTTTTTCATTTTTTTCCTTCGTGGCAAAAAAACCTTTATTTATACATAGCATCACGTTTTATATACTTCGTGATCAAGTTATTCATATATATATATATATATTATATATTATACATATATATTATACTATTAATATATCTATATGAGATATATATGTATATATATATTGATATATATATATATATATATATATTTAATATATATATAGATATATTTTATATATATATATTATATATATACTATATATATATTATATATATATATATATATATACATACATATGTGTGTGTGTGCAGTATGAGGGTACAATCAGAGCTTCAGGACGGTGGATAACGTCCCAAGGGTTGAGAATGATCGTCTCGACCCTCTCAAATGACACCGTATTTTTTATGGTGTGTGTACACTAGTTTCGGTGTAAAAGAAGTGTGGCTCAAATAATGAACGATACAATGGTTACTGGTCACTTCCAGCTTTAACTGCTGGGTCGCTGATCAGGTCCTTTCCAGAAAGCTAACACAAAATTAGCCGTATTATACACCTATAGGAAACAATCCCAAGCACGGTGGTGAACCCCCTACACACAAGTGATTATTCAGAAAGCCAACAAAATTAGCCGTATTTTGCCCTTTCAGGAAAGTATCACCAACAGGGTGTTCAAACCCATACACGCAAGCGATGAAGTGAAAAATGATTATTTTATGATTTTCGGTTTTTTCGATAACTCAAGTTTTTTCTGGGTTTTATGTCTTTAATTCTGCCTAGCTTCAGAGACCTAGATATTTCTTAATCTTCTAATGGAACATAAGCCGCAACTTAATATATGCTCAAAGTGCTTGTACTTAGATACTGACAACTTTTTGTTGTTGCCACGAGTCATTTGTTAAAGCTGTAATATTTTGCTTTGGTTGATATTGATTTCTGTGAAGAAATTAAATTTTTTATATTTAGTTATAGTTTTGCGATGCAACTAGCGATGTAATCTATAAGTTTTAAACGCAATTATTTGAAAGCTTGAAACATTAGGAATACGCCCATTATTTGACATTTACATATGGATATTTGCTTACTGATTTACGTTTACATTTATTCCCACCCTGATTTATAATTATCTCCTAATTTTTGGCGATTTGTACCAATACTTTGGACAAATTATACAAAAAACGTAACGGCTCATTTTCTCAACATCCACTTTTTTACGGACTCAAAAATGTTTACTGTTAGATCGTAAAGTTTTTATTACGTAATGGGAAAATATATTATCCGCCAAGAGTTTTTCTCGTTATGAACAGAGTTAGGCGGATTAAATTTAGAGGATTGTCGATGTCCTCATCCATTAAGTCTGCGGAATTTGCACGCCATTTTAGCATATTTATTCACGGCAATAACTGCAAATTACAAGGCAAGTTTTAAGTCTCATATTTATTATGCAAATTAGGTTCATGTCTGTCAGAATTCTGTGATTACATAGGTTTTATCCTTTAGTTTATTTCCCGTAATGTTATTTGTATTTGGTAAGTTTCTACTTTTTACAAAAGGGCATCTTATTACTCTGCAAATCTTAATTATCCGTATGATCGTGTTCTATAAAATGATTTTCATACCACAGAAAATCTAACAATTTTTGTAAATGGTATCGTTCTGCTTTCCTCAATAGGATTTAAGAAGCGATTTACATAGAAATTAACTTTTTTTTTAGAATTGGATTTTGAAGGTAAATTGCATAATTATTTTCCAGAATAACCGCATATCTCCCAGCTGTCGTCATTTATGATCTTACGAAATTATAGTGATTTTATTCTATTTACCTGCTTTCTCTTATAAGCTGCCATTTTAGGAGAAATAAATCGAAATTATGGATAATTCGATTTTTCCTACTCTTGTTTTCTCTTCTCAATAACCGTAATATAAAGTCCATAAGAATATGGATGGATTTTTATGAATGATTCCCTAGCAGGGATCATTTATCAGAATTAAGAATTTTTTGCTTCCATTTTGGGGAAAAATTAATTGTGTATTTTTTCTTTCCTAAATACCGCAAGTCTAACACGTTATGGAACTTTGTTTCGTCTTTTCCTTAGGGCGCTTAATGTTGATTCTCTCAGAAGCTCACAGTTTTGTTTATTTGAGTTTCTAGATATTTCTGTTTAAAGCCTTTAAAACTGCTGAGATTAGCTTTCATAGTTAACCTAAATATTCCTTATTGGAATCCCTAAAGCGGGGAGTTTTGGCATAGTTTCTTTCTATTTACTAGATAGAATTCACATTTTTCGTAGAACTCAGACGATAGGTTCTTTGTAGAATTATTAATCTTTTATTGAGAAAGATTATCTTCGAGACCTTTTTGTGAAAATTATAGTTTCCGTTAAATTTAACAGTTCGTAATGCTAATACTTACAATACTTAATTTTGTGCTTTCTTCTATATTCATTCTCATTATATTCAAGTTCTGATTTAATTATGTCTTTATTTATATGCCAATGATCACGGAAACGTTACTACCTCACATATTTTATGCTTTGAATTTTTTCCTAACAAGCTGGTTCTTATATTTACCTTCGTTCCTGTGGACTAAATGGCTCTTTCAAGCTACCATTTGCTTTCATACTCATTTTAGCTTATTATGTTTAATAGTATGTAGCCTAAGTTAATTAAGAAATTGCTCCACTTTTTGCTTCATACATAGCCATTCCTAAGAAGATGGAATTAGAATTTATACATTCTTTTCCTCTAATTATAGAACACGTATTCTTAGTTTTATTTTGCATTGTGGATTTTCAGACACGTCGCATCGAAACTGTCATAACAAGGAAGAAATGTGAAATAGAGAGACAATTTTGTTCTCCCAAGGGACTGACGTTACATTTCACACCTCAAAGAGAAGAGTTAATGCTACCTAGTGGCCAAAAGGAGATGTAAATTACCATCGTGAACGTAAGTGCTTTCAGACACGTTAGTACTTTAGTTGGTAGTCTTCAGTATTTCTTTCTATTAATGACTCAGTTTGTAGTGGTTGGATAAGTACAGTATGCACACTCATGGGTTTGCATGCATACGCACATGCACACAATCACACACACACACACACATATATATATATATATATATATATATATATATATATATATATATATATATATATATATATATATATATATGTGTGTGTGTGTGTGTGTGTGTGTGTGTGTGTGTGGGACAAAAATTAGTTGTCCACAGATTCAGTTATGACCTTGCACAGTAATCGCAAATCTGAAGCGACATGATTTTTTTTGGTATGAAATAATCGCATTTTCGTATTGAAATAAGAGATAAATATAGAGAAAGATAGGATGCCAGTTCGTAAATTTCGAACAAAACCCTATGCAGTTATGTCGTATCACTTAAGAGCATAGCTGTACCAGCATGGGCTGTTGGTTATGCGAACAGCTCTTAAACCGAAGTTTACAGTATGTTAGCTTTAACCAACGAAAGTACTGTAGTTATCTTAAATTTGGGCTGTAATTGTTAGGTGGGCTATGCATATATTAGGGCTTGTGCCTTGTATGATAAGGCGCCCTATGAGGTAATGTTAGACTAGCGATAATCTATACGCTAAGTCGGTTGGTATTGCACTTCCATCTTCAATGGAGTGTCTGGGGTTTTGTAGATCACTTACGAAGTCGGTATTATCTTTACGACGATGTGTTAAACTCATGGTTCGGTGAGGTTCTTGTAGAAAACACTAAGTATAAAAAATTATATATTCTTCTGAAGTTTTACATGGTGAAGATCAGATATGATTGTACAAGTCTTCTAATAACGATAGCTTGATCGCTTCTGCCAATGATGATGGCTAATCCTATTCCTCTACATGATAAAGCTTAGGTAAAGAGGTACAGGTCTTCTAATAACGATAGCTAACTCTGTTCTCCTTGTCTACCATCTCTGTTACAAGTTATGAAGGAACAGACAGTAGTTCGAACATATGAACATACATACAATGACATAGTTTCATACGAACACACAATCAAATGAGACACGCTACAGATCACGTAGGCGGTAGTTGTCTCAAGCAGGGGGCTTGGACTGTTTCAAAACAAATGAATGACCACAGATGACGGTATGTTATCTTAGCCTACATACTTATGGTATACGTCATCTTTAGCGTCTCTAGTCTGATCACATTCCTGCAAGCAATCTGGTTGACCTCTTTAGTTTTAGACTTTTATATATATGGACTAACATTCCATATTTTTATTATGTAAACACTTACATATATTATCCAGACCAGTGGTTCCCAACCTTTGGCACTTTGAGGAACCCCTGAGAATTTTTCTCATCCCAATGAACCCCATATATATACATATATGTATTATATATATATATATATATATATCATATAATCATATACTATACTATATATATATATGTATATATATCATCTATATATCATTATATGTAATATACATATATATATATATATATATATAAATATATAAATCTATCTAATATGTATGAATAATTATCACATCGAACCGTGATCCATTTATATATCAATTCAAGCTACAAAATGTCCTTTTCAATATCTAAATTCACTTTACCTCCCATCAAATGATATTTTTTTCATATATGTACCGAAGGGGAATTTTTTAATTGATAATAATTTCGTCCCCCCACACGCATGGGATCGAACCACCGTACAAGTGGACGGGGACGAACCAGAACAAGTTTCCCCTGTGACGCATCCCAATCAGCACCGAGACGATATACGTTCATATCGATTCTGACCCCCTACAAATCACCAGCGATCTGGAGCTTCGTAATAGAAACGATATGGAACCCGCTCTACATGTGTCCAAATTCGATGCGTTGACAGCCTTTCTAGCCTTTTGTTATGAATAATATCACATCGAACCGTGATCCATTAGATATCAATTCAAGCTACAAATATGTCGTAATATCTAAAATTCCACTTTACCTCCCAAATGATATATTTTAGATATGTACGAAGGGGAATATTTTTTAATTGATTAATAATTTTGTCCCCCCATGGGATCGAACCACCGTCCAAGTGGACAAGGGGACGAAATCAGAACAGTCAGTGACGCTATCCAATCAGCCAACAGAGACGCTATAGAAGTTCATATCGATTCTGACCTTACCAAATCACCCTCGATCTGGATGCTTTCGTAATTAGAATCGATATGGAACCCCGTCTACCATGTTGGCCAATTCGAGCGTTTGACAGCACGTAGCCTTTTGTTATGAATAATTATCACATCGAACCGTGATCCATTTATATATCAATTCAAGCTACAAATGTCCACCTTAATATTCTAAATTCTTTACTTTACCTAACCCAATGATATATTTTCATATATGACCTGACCACCAAGAAGGGAAGAGGGGGCAAGAATTTTAATTGATAATAAATTTCGTCCCCCCCCATGGGATCGAACGAACCACCGTCCAAGTGGACGGGGACGAAATGCAGAACAGTCAGTGACGCTATCCAATCAACCTACCACAGAGACGCCTAACTATAAGTTCATATCGATTGCTGACCTTACAAATCACTTGGGGGGCCCTCGATCTGGATGCTTTCGTAATTAGAATCGATATGGACCCCGTCTACCATGTTGGCCAATTAATTCGAGCGTTTGACAGGGTTCACGTAGCCTTTTGTTATGAATAATTATCACATCGAACCGTGATACATTTATATATCAATTCAGCTACAAATGTCCTTTAATATCTCAATTCACTTTACCTCCCAATGTATATATTTTCATATATGTCCGAAGGGGATTTATTTTAATTGATAATAATTCGTCCCCCATGGGATCGAACCACCGTCCAGTGGACGGGGACGAATCAGAACATCGTACGCTATCCATCATCAACAGAGACGCCTAACGTTCATATCGATTCCTGACCTGACAAATCCCCCTCAGATCTGGATGCTTTCGTATTAGAATCGATATGGAACCCCGTCTACCACTGTTGCCAATTCGAGCGTTTGACAGCACGTACCTTTTGTTATGATTTATCACATCGAACCGTGATCCATTTATCTATCAATTCAGCTACACTGTCCTTTAATACTAAATCACTTTACCTCCCAAATGATATATTTTCATATATTCCCAAGGGGAATTTTTTTAATTGATAATATTTCGTCCCCCATGGGATTCGAACCACCGTCCAGTGGACGGGACGAATCAGAACAGTCAGTGACGCTATCCAATCAGCCACAGAAACGCTATAGTTGCATATCGTTTCTGACCTTACAAATCACCTCGATCTGGATGCTTTCGTTCGAATCGATATGGAACCCCGTCTACCATGTGGGCCATTCGAGCGTTGACAGCACGTATCCTTTTGGTTATGAATAATTAGCACATCGGCCCGTTGATTCCATTTATTAATCAAATTCAAGCTACAAATGTTCCTTTAATATCTAAATTCACTTTACCTCCCAAATGATATTTTCATTATATGTACCGAAGGGGAATTTTTTTAATTTGATCCATAAAATTTCGTCCCCCCATGGGATTCGAACCCACCGTCCAAGTGGAGGGGGCGGGGACAAAATCAGAACAGTCCAGTGACGCTAATCCCAATCAGCCAACAGGAGACGCTATTAAGTTTCATATCGATTCTGGACCTATTTACAAAATCACCCTCGATCTGGATGCTTTCGTAATTTAGAATCGAATATGGAAAAAACCCCCGTCTACCATGGGGGGTTGGCTCCAATTTACAGCGTTTTTGACAAGCGACGTAGCCTTTTGTTATTGAATAGAATTATCACATCGGAACCGTGATCCATTTATAGATCAATTCAAGCTACAAATGTATTTAATATCTAAAAGTTCAACTTTACCTCCCAAATGATATATTTTCATAATATGTACCCGAAGGGGAATTTTTTAATTGAAATAATTCAATTCCGTCCCCCCATGGGATCGAACGCCACCGTCCAAGTGGGACGGGACCGAAATGCAGAAACAGTTCAGTGACGCTATACCAATCAGCCCCACAGACGCTATAAGTTCATATCGATTCTGACCTTACAATCAACCCTCGATTCTGGAATGCTTTCTAATTAGAATCGATATGAACCCCATCCTTACCATGTAATGTCCCTTCCGAGCGTTTGACCCCAGACTTAGGCCTTTTGTTATGGATAATTAGTCACATTTCGAACCGTGATCCATTATTATAATTCAAAGCTAACAAATGTCCCTTTAATATCTAAATGGTCACTTTAACCTCCCCCAAATGATATATTTTCATATATGTACCGCCTGAAGGGAATTTTTTAATTGATAGTATTTCGGTCCCCCCATGGGAATTCGAACCACCGTCCAAGTTTGACGGGGACGAAATCAGAAACAGTCGTGACGCTATCCAATCCGCCAACAGAGACGCCTATTTTAAGTTCATTATCGAATTCTGAACCTTACAAATCACCCTCATCTGGAAGCCTGTTCGTAATTATAAGCGTAATGGAACCCCCCCGTCTACCATGTTTGGGGGCCAATTCGAGCGTTTGGACAGCAACGTTAACCTTTTGTTAATGATAATTATCACATCGAACAAAGTGATCCATTTATTTAAATATCAAGTTCAAAGCTTACCAAATGTCCTTTAATTATTTCAAATTCCTTTAACCTCCCAAAAGGTATATTTTTTCATTTTATAATGTACCGAAAAGGGGGAATTTTTTTAATTGATAATAAAATTTTCGTCCCCCCATGGTATCGAACCACCGTCCAAAGTGCGGGGACGGGAAATCAGAATATCAAAGTCCAAGTGAAGCTAATCCAATCAGCCAACAGAGAACGCTATAAGTTCATATCGATTCTGAACCTTACCAATCACCCGCGATCTGGAAGGCTTTCGTAATTAACAATCGATACAGGAACCCCGTCACCATGTTTGGCCCAATTCGAGAAGCGTTTGGACAGACGTAGTCCTTTTTGTTATAATAATTATTCACTCGAACCGAGGATCCCATTTATATTATCAAAGTTCAGCTCCAATGTCCCTTGTATATCTAAATTCACTTACCTCCCAAATGGATTAGATTCTTTCATATATGTACCGAAGGGAATTTTTTAATTGATAATATTTTGTCCCCCCATGGATCGGACCAACCGTCCCAAGTGGACGGGGAAACGAAATCAGAACCAGTCAGTTGACGGCTAATCCAAATCAAGCCACAGAGACGCTATAGTTCTATCGATTCTTTGACCTTACAAAGCACCCTCGTCTGTATGCCTTTCGATTAGATCGAATAATTGAACCCCGTCTAACCAATGTTTGCCAATTCGAAGCCGTTTGAACAGCACGTACCTTTTGTTATTTTGAAGAAATTATCACATTCGAACCGTGATCCATTTACAAATATCAATTCAAGCTACAAATGTCCTTTAAAATTCTAAATTCATTTACCTCCCAAATGATATATTTTCATATATGTAACCGAAAGGGGAATTTTTTAATTGATAATAATTTCGTCCCCCCATGTGGGATCGAAAACCAACAGTCCAAGTGGACGGGGACGCAATCAGAACAGTCAGTGACGCTAATCCAATCAGCCAAGCAGAGACGCTATAAGTTTCATATCGATTCTGAACCGTTACAAACTTCACCCTCTGATCTGGATGCGTTGCGTAATTAGAAAATCGATAATGGAACCCAGTTCTACCATGTTGGCCACCAATTCGAGCGTTTGACAGCACGTAAGCCTTTTGTTATGAATAATTTATCATCGAAATCGAAACCGTGATTACATTTTATATATCAATTCAAGCTACAAATTCCTTTAATACCTAAATTCACTTTACCTTCCCAAATGATATTTTTCATATAAATGTCCGAAGGGGAATTTTTTTAATTGAATAAAATTTCGGTCCCCCATGGGATCGAACCACCGTCCAAGTGGGACGGGGAACGAAATCAGAACGCAGTGACCGCTATCCAATCGCCAACAGAGACGCTATAAGTTCATATCGATTTCGGACCTTACAAATCACTCGCTGGTGCTTTGTAATTAGAATCGAATGGAACCCCGTCTACCATGTTGGCCAATTCGAGCGGTTTTGACACACGTAGCCTTTTTGGGTTATGAATAAATGCACATCGAACCGTGAACCAATTTAATATACACTTCAAGCTCCAATGTCCTTTAATATCTAAATTCACTTTACCTCCCAAATGATATATTTTCATATAAAGTGTTAAAAACGAAGGGGGGAATTTTTTTAATTGATATAAATTTTCGGTCCCCCCCATGGGATCGAACCACCGTCCAAGTGGCCGGGGAACGAAACGAAACCGTCCGTGACGCTATCCAATCAGCCAGAAGACCTATTAGTTCATATCGTTCTGACCTTACAAATCACCCTCGATCTGGATGCTTCGTAATTTTAGATCGATATGGAACCCCGTCTAACCATGTTGGCCAATCGAGCCCGGGTGAGCACGTAGCCTTTGTTATGAATAATTATCACATCGAACCGTGATCCATTTTATATATCATTCAGCTAACAAATGTCCCTTTTAATATCTAAATTCAATTTTACCTCAAATGATAATTTTTTTATATGTACCCAAGGGAATTTTTAATTGAATAAATTTCGTCCCCCCATGGGATCGAAACCACCGTCCAAGGACGGGGACGAAATCAAACAGTCGTGACGCTATCCAATCAGCCAACAGAGACGCTATAGTTCATATCGATTCTGACCTTACAAATCCCCCCCTATCTGGTGCTTTGTAATTAGAATGATATGGAACCCCGTCTACCTGTGGCCAATTCGAGCGTTTGGACAGCCACGTTATTTGTTTAATTAATATACATCGAACCCGTGATTCTTTAGATTCCAATTCAAGCTACAAATGTCCTTTAATATCTAAATTCACTTTACCTCCAAATGATATTTTCATATGTACCGAAGAATGGGGTAATTTTTTAATTGATAATAATGTTTTTCGTCCCCCCAATGTGGATCGAACCTACCGTCCCAAGTGGACGGGGACGAAATCAGAACAGTCAGTGGGACGCTAGCCAATCAGCCAACAGAAGACGCCTATAAAAGTTTCATATCGATTCTGAAACTCCCTTACAAATCACTCCCTCGATCTGGATGCTTTCGTAATTAGAATTCGATATGGAACCCCCGGTCCCCCCCTAACCCATGGTTTTTTTTTTTTTGGCCCAATTCCGAGGCGTTTGACCCAGCACGTAGCCGTTTTGTTATGATAATTATCACATCCGACCCGTGATACCATATTTATATATCAATTCAAGCTACAAATGTTCCTTTTAATATCTTAAATTCACTTTACCTCGCCAATGATTATTATTTTTCATATATGTACCGCAGGGGAATTTTTTTAATTTGATAATCAAGTTTCGTCCCAACCCCCCATGTGGGTATCGAACCAACCGTCCAAGTGGACGGGGTACGAAAATCAGCAATCAGTCAGTGGACGCTATCCAATCATCAGCCAAGAGGACGCTATAAGGAAGTTTTCATATCGATTCTGAGCCTTACAAAATCACCCTCGATCTGGAATGCTTCGTAATTAGAATAGATATGGGAACCCCGTCTACCATGTTTTGGTCCAATTCGAGCGTTTTTGAACAGCACCGTAGCCTTTTGGTTTATGAATAATTATCACATCGAACCGTGGATACCATTAATACTATCAATTCAGCTACAAACTGTTCCTTTACTTAATTCTAACAAATTCACTTTAACCGTCCCAAATTGATATATGTTTTCATATATGTACCGAAGGGGAATTTTTTTTTAATTGATAATATTTTCGTCCCCCCATGGGATCGAAACACCGTCCCAGAAGTGGGACGGGGACGAAATTCATACAACAGTCAGTGACGCTATCCAATCCAGCCAACAGAGACGGCTATCAAGTTCATATGCGATTCTGACCTTACAACAAATCCACGCCCTCGATCTGGATGCTTTCGTATAATTAGGAAATCGATATTGGAACCTCCCGTCTACCATGGTTGGCCAATTCGAGGCGTGTTTGACCACACGTAGCCTTTTGTTATGAATACAATTTCACATCGGAACCGTGATCGGCCATTTATATATCAATTCAAGCTACAAATGTCCTTTAATACTTAATCAACCCTTACCTCCCAAATTGATAATAACCCCCCTTTTCATATAAGTAAACCGAAGGGGAATTTTGTAATGTTTAATATCTAGCTTCACGTTACCCTTTCCCAAATGATATACCTTCATATTATACCGAAGGGGAATTTTTTAATGATAATAATTTTCGTCCCCCCATGGGATCGATGAACCAGCCGTCCAAGTGGACGGGGGACGAAATCAGACAGTCAGTGACGCTATCCAATCAGCCAACAAGATACGCTATAAGTTTCATATAAGATTCTGACCCTACAAATCCACCCTCCGAATCTGGATGCTTTCGTACTTAGAATCGATATGAACCCCGTCCTACCATATAGGCAATTCGAGCGTGACGAGCACGTAGCCTTTTGTTATGAATAATTATCACATCGAACCGTGAATCCATTTATATATCAATTCAAAGCTACAAATGTCTTTAATATCTAAATTTCACTTTTTACCCCCTGCCTCCTCCCAGATATAGTTTTCAATAAAGATAATGTACGAAGGGGAATTTTTTTATGGATGAAATAAGTTTCGTCCCCCCCATGGGATCGAAACCACCGTCCAGTGGACGGGGACGAATCAGAACCAAAGTGCACTTTGACGCTATCCAATCAG
Organism: Macrobrachium nipponense; assembly: GCF_015104395.2. Lineage (NCBI taxonomy): Eukaryota > Metazoa > Arthropoda > Malacostraca > Decapoda > Palaemonidae > Macrobrachium > Macrobrachium nipponense. The sequence continues at coordinate 83,189,763 of NC_087203.1, read as the reverse complement.
CAACAGAATACGCTATACGTTCATATCGATTCTGACCTTACAAATCAACCCTCGATCTGGATGCTTTTCGTAATTAGATCGATATGGAAAAACCCCGTCTACCATGTTGGCCAATTCGAGCGTTAAAGGACATTTGTAGCTTGAATTGATATATAAATGGATCACGGTTCGATGTGATAATATTCATAACAAAAGGCTACGTGCTGTCAAACGCTCGAATTGGCCAACATGGTAGCGGGGTTCCATATCGATTCTAATTACGAAAGCATCCAGATCGAGGGTGATTTGTAAGGTCAGAATCGATATGAACTTATAGCGTCTCTGTTGGCTGATTGGATAGCGTCACTGACTGTTCTGATTCGTCCCCGTCCACTTGGACGGTGGTTCGATCCATGGGGGACGAAATTATTATCAATTAAAAAATTCCCCTTCGGTACATATATGAAAATATATCATTTGGGAGGTAAAGTGAATTTAGATATTAAAGGACATTGTAGCTTGAATTGATATATAATGGATCACGGTTCGATGTGATAATTATTCATAACAAAAGGCTACGTGCTGTCAAACGCTCGAATTGGCCAAACATGGTAGACGGGGTTCCAATATCGATTCTAATTACGAAAGCATCCAGATCGAGGGTGATTTGTAAGGTCAGAATCGATATGAACTTATAGCGTCTCTGTTGGCTGACTGGATAGCGTCACTGACTGTTCTGATTTCGTTTCTCCCCGTCCACATTGGACGGTGGTTCGATCCCATGGGGGGACGAAATTTATTTTAATCAATTAAAAAATTCCCCCTTCGGTACATATATGAAAATATATCATTTGGGAGGTAAAGTGAATTTAGATATTAAAGGACATTTGTAGCTTGAATTGATTATATAAAGGATCACGGTTCGAGTGATAATTATTCATAACAAAAGGCTACGTGCTGTCAAACGCTCGAAATTGGCCACATGGTAGACGAGGTTCCATATCGATTCTAATTACGAAAGCATCCAGATCGAGGGTGATTTGTAAGGTCAGAATCGATATGATTTATAGCGTCTCTGTTGGCTGATTGGTAGCGTCAATGACTGTGCTGATTGGTCCCCGATCACTTGGACGGTGGTTCGATCCCATGGGGGGACGAAATTATATCAATTAAAAAAATTCCCCTTCGGTACATATAGAAAATATATCATTGGGATGTAAAGGGAATTAGATATTAAAGGAACATTTGTAGCCTTGAATGATATATAAAGGATCACGGTTCGATGTGATAATTATCATAACAAAAGGCTTACGTGCTGTCAAACGCTAGAATTGGCAACATGGTAGACGGGGTTCCATATCGATTCTAATTACGAAAGCATCCAGATCGAGGGTGATTTGTAAGGTCAGAATCGATATGAACTTATAGCGTCTCTGTTGGCTGATTGGATAGCGTCACTGACTGTTCTGATTTCGTCCCCGTCCACTTGGACGGTGGTTCGATCCCATGGGGGGACGAAATTATTATCAATTAAAAAATTCCCCTTCGGTACATATATGAAAATATATCATTTGGGAGGTAAAGTGAATTTAGATATTAAAGGACATTTGTAGCTTGAATTGATATATATATATGTATGTATATATAAGTATTTATAATAATTACCTTTAGTAAGACAGAGAAAAAAATCCCGCACGATATGTTACAATAAAATAAATTATAGAACTACGATTTCTCACGCCATGATTAACGAGGAAAATATATACTTATAAATAACAAATAATTAAATAAAACATGAATTCTCACGGAACCCTTGGCGATTGTTCACGGAGTCCCGGTTGAGGATGCCTGATCAAGACTTATCAGCCCTCTCTATCCTCCAACCTTCTCTCTCTCTCTCTCTCTCTCTCTCTCTCTCTCTCTCTCTCTCTCTCTCTCTCTCTGTCTGTCTGCGCCATTATGTATTCGTTTTGTGTCTGCGTCCTTGAGTAGTGTTTGAAATTGGAGAGGGCGTTTTCCTGGCCCATTTCGATTTCAGTCTCCTCAGTGAATTGTGAATTTCATATTTAGCTTCCAGCAATGTGGAGATATGGTACCTTGATTTTTTTTGGTATTTCCGAAGTTTTCATGGAACTATACACGGGAAAAGCAAATAGAAAATACTTCAGATATACATCTGTAATCGGTTCTGTGGTCCAAAATAAAGAATATATACAATTTGAGGGGCTGACAATTCCCTACAGATTAGGTAGACTCGTGCACTACATTGTTCATCTGTTCCATCTGAATTTGAGGAGTTGTGGTTTTTCTCATACTCAGAATGACTTCGAGTCAGCAACCCCTCTGACAACTATTTTCTAATGTCTGTTACGTGTTTGAAGTCCGTTCCATACGGTATTTGATGGCGCATAGTGACATTTTCTCATGTCTCTTCGTGAGTAATGGTGGCTTGGGTATTGGATTTTTCCATTCGTCCGTCATGCTGTTGCCCGTATCCTGTCCTATCATTGTTGATGGATTTACGGTTACTGCAGTGTGCGAATGTCCTGTTCTCCTAGGCAGAGTTGACAAATTGTTGGCAGGACTAGCTGCTTTTTCCTTGGGCCTTCATGTTCCTTCAGCATTTACGGGGTTGCAGTATACCGATGTTAGGAACTAGCTTTCCTGTTCTTGTATTGGGACACCAAGTAAGGAACGACGTTTGCCACGCTGATCTCAATTGGAAAAATCTCGAACAGAACTACCAAAGAAAATGTATACTGTATTCTGAAGTTCTCTCTGATATCAGTCCATCGAAATATTTGGCATGGGTGCCAGGTTTTGGGTGCACAGAATTTTCCAAGTATAACCATCTTTAGTAGAATGATGTGGGGTTAGCAAACTCATCCAATAAATCAGTACTCAGGAATCACTCGTGGTTAGCTATGAGTTAATATCACGACAGACCCTAGAATCCAACAGAGCCAGTACGTTGCAGATCATTTTTCTTCAGCCATAGGAAATTCAGACCTAAGCAACCTTGTTTGTAAGATTTTCGTTTATATAAAATTTCATCCAGGTAGAATTACACTGCCTAAGTAAAACAGCTTGAGGGTATAAATCTAAGCAGTGTAAAATTTTCAAATGTGTTTTATTTATACAGTAGATTATATTGAAGTACTGTATGTTTCTTGTCCTTGGAAAAAGGACACGTGACACAATAGACTTGTTATTTTTTTATGTAGGTGTCTAGGAGCTCTTATTACAGTAAGCTAGTTGTTATATAGACAGCTATAATCTGTCGTGTACCTATATATGTGAATGTAATAGGAAACCTAATGTATATAATTTCAAAACGTTTGCATATATATCTCTTAAGAACGGTACCCGCTATTCGTATATATAAGTCGGATAACCTGCCCAAAAATTATGATTTTTTTTGGATACGGATGTATATGTGAGTATGCCAGGGGGGGTTAGTTTACACACACACACATATGTATGTATGTATGTGTATATTTGTTTGCTTTCGTAGTTTAGTAGTTTTAAGACTAAATAACGGTGCTCTTGGATTAAAAATAACCTTTACGTCAATTTACTATAAAAATAAGTCAGCTCTTTACATTAATCCTAAGATTTAAATGTTTATCTCTCTCTCTCTCTCTCTCTTCTCTCTCTCTCTCTCTCTCTCTCTCTCTCTCTCTCTAAAGCAGATGAGCACTGACCATGGTAGTTGTGGGATCACAGTAGTATCATCAGCTGATCAAATACCCTGTCCCTCCCTCTTTCTCTCTCATACACACTTTAAGTACTTTCGATCTTTTATATTATATTCTGATCTGTTCAACCAAACATCAACGAGAAAATATCCATTAGATTATGGTGCCATACTGTTTGTTTAGGAGAGCTAAGAGGGTCTGTAAATTAAGGGATAAAAAACTACTCAAGTTGATGGCATTTTATTTAGTAATGGGACTATGTAAAGTGGTCCAAAGGACTTATGCCTTTAGATTAGAAGTTATGGATTCTAATCTTGGCCTTTCACTGTTATTTAATTCAACATTTTCTGTTTTATTCTCTTCACTTTTATTATTCTCTCATCCACATAATTGAAATTATGCACTTGGATAGAAACGGTCTCCTATCAGCGGTGATTATAATATTGGCATCAGTGCTTTACTTTATATTTTCCTTTTTTTCCCCCGTGAAAATGATCTTATGGCAATTTGCTCAGTAACCTAGTGGCTTTCAATGACTTACCAAATATTAATGAGAATTCGTTTTGAAAAATAATTTTTATTTTAAATTGCAAGTATTGGTTACGGAATAAAGTGTAGGCGTGTTCAGAAAAGGGTGATGATTTTGTTTAGAATTATTTTATGCTCATTAACGAGTATATTTGTTTCAAAAACGACCCTTTTAATTATATGGATTTAGATATTTTAGGTAACTGAAATAAAGACAGCCTGGAATAGGAGTCATCATTATTTGACCGTATTTTGAGAAATAGATTGTTGTCATATAACGTATACATTATAAAGAATCGTTGTTTTAAAGCGATTGAACATTCGCCGATGTAGTATTGAGGCATCATTCTGAAGATAGTGAATAGCCAGATATATGAAAACGTTTAGAATGAGAGAGAGAGAGAGAGAGAGAGAGAGAGAGAGAGAGAGAGAGAGAGTTTGTATTATTGACTGGACTATTTTTGGCGCTATTGGGGCCAGTTAGGTAATCTTAGGTGCCACATTTAATTCCCTTTGGCCGGGCGGTGGCCTTATGACGAACGTTCTTATACCTATTTCAGTGCCATATCCTTTGAATATGACCTTCCACAATTATTTTAGGGTAGAGTTCTTATGCCAGAAGATTCACTGTTAACTGTTGATTAATTTAATAATAACTAATTGCGTAAATGATTAATTTATTCTGCTTTTTTGTTTCTTGTTGACTTGTAAGTTAATTAAGTGCCTAATTATTAGTCAAATGTGGTGGGTAATAGTAAGGGTAGCAACCTCATAGTAAAATATTTGTTGGAAACATGAAGGTTATTACCTTTGGAAGTCACAATCCCTTGAGGAAAAACACCAGGTCTCTTTATATACTCGGATATATGTGTGTGTGTGTATGTGTACAACATCTTCATGTTTGAAAGTCAGTCTTTTTAATGTGTGCAAATTTTTCTGCAAACGTTCAAACTCTAAGCTAATGTAAACAGACTAATGAAAACACCCATCAAGTTTTGGAACGGCCTCATATCCTTTATTCTGTGGGAGATTAAAATGCCAGCAACCCATCCCTTCAGTGTCAGAAGTCATTAAAGCATGAATAGCATAAATTACCATATTACTATAAGGAGAATGTAAGTGGGATACTGAAAAGATGAATAACTTTTGTAATGAAATTTTACAGGTCGGAAAAGATAGATTTAAAGGTGAATGCATAAACTGAGGTTGGAAAATAGTTTGCTTTATGTATATGCACTTCATACACGCTCAGGTCAAACGTATCCCTGTTGAATGCTGCGAATTATCTAACTGGTAGTTCGTCGACTGTGAGTCCAATTTAAGGTGGGAAATTGCTTAAGGCTTATTAAGCTCATCCTAAAATAATTGCTGAGAACTGGAAGTTAGCGTTCCATTCTCATCTCAGCCTTAGTTGATTTTTTTTTTTTTTTTTTTTTTTTTTGAGGCGCACCCTCCATTTGACGACGAAAATATGAATATTATTTTGATTATTGCCCTGGTTTTTCTGAGTCATTCACTGCTGGAAGATAACGGGATATGTTGAAATATACGTATTATTATATAGATTTAACTCTGTTGATTCGATACTAATCTGCTAGGTTGAAATAGTACTGCTTAATCATTAATCTATATTTCTTCGTAAAGAAACATTTTACGTAATTACCAACAGGAGGGAAACACAATGCCCATTGTCCAAGTCGAGTCTCGAGAAACTAGAAAATTAAAGGGGATGAGAAAGAGTGATGCTTGCCCACTTAACAAAGGAACTGCCCTTCCTATTGGGAGAAAACATATTGTTCAGAGATTGATGAAAGGGGCTTTATGGAATTGTATACAGGAATCCAAGGACCAGAATATCCAATTTTGACTCTTGACTTGGACCCTTTCCAGAATCGGACATGGGTGTTCATTAACCTCTATCAGGAAGTAGGCAGAGCTCCAAAGTCTTATCTATTGCAGCCATGAGGCGATTTGGTCAGATTCACAGTCAACGTCCTGTACAGACTTTTCTACCACCTTTTTGGAATGACAGTATTGAGTAAGGATCTATCTAATAGGTGTTGAGAGAAATATGGACATATTTGGAAAGAGCTGATAACCAGAGAGAGAGAGAGAGATGATTTAATGTAATTCTGTATATTTAAGTAAATGCATACATCTGCATAGTGGATTTATTTAAAGTTGTATGTTTATGTATATCTAAGTCAAGACATGCATCTATGAATATGAAGTTAAACGAGAGAGAGGGAGAGAGATTTGTCTTATATGTATATATCTTTATGTGCTTAAGTCCCTCGTTGGCCGAGTGGATTTCGCACTCGACTACCGATCCGGAGGTCCGAAGTTCGATCCTCGGCACGGCCAACGTGGAACCAGAAGAATTTATTTCTGGTGATAGAAATTCATTCCTCGATACAATGTGGTTCGGATCCCACAATAAGCTGTAGGTCCCGTTGCTAGGTAACCAATTGGTTCCTAGCTACGTAAAAATATCTAATCCTTCGGGCCAGCCCTAGGAGAGCTGTTAATCAGCTCAGTGGTCTGGTAAAACTAAGATATACTTAACTTTTAACTTTATGTGCTTAAGTTGGTTTTTTCTATTCGAAGGGAATCCTAACAGCCTTACCAAAGAGGCGATTAAAAGGTAACCCTTGTTTTCTTGACAGTGAGGATATTTCAGGTAACCCGGTACTTTGTAAACGTGTACAAAACGCCCATGGGCCCATTCAATCCAATAGAATGTTGTCAAGTAATATAACTGGTTCAGGTGGAAGCTTTTGCATTTATGCATGAAATTTGGTATCAGTGGAAGTCCGAGAAAGGGCTTCGGTAGAGAATGAGTGAAAGAAATTCAGTTGCGAGCTTTTTTATTTCTGCATATAAGTTTGTATGTGTGCACGTGAGCGCATGCGTTGGAGTGTTAGAAAAGTCTATTAGGCCATCTATGTGTGTAGGTGTGCATGAATTGATAAAAACCAGCGAGGAGTCGGGAAGGATAATGACTTTTCGAGGTACGTGATGGGGCAATTCGTCTCGAGAGGGAGCTTGAAGGGCAACGGAAGAATACCGAGTACTTGATCTTTTGTCACCCTAGAAAAGGCCTAGAGGCCTTTCTGAAAGTCTTGTATTTAAATTTAATGAGATACCTCCAAAGAATAACGAGGGGACGTATATTGGGATCAATGGAAAAACTAGAAACTAAAAATTGATGCCCCTCACACGCACACACACACACACACACACACACTGCACACGTCCTCCCCCCCACCCCAAAATGTGGGTGAGTTCCCTACCCTAATTTTTAAATGTTTTAGTAAGGGATCTTGAGGATGAAATCCAAAACCTAGAGGAAGCAAGGGAAATGGCTCGGGATAGAGACAGATGGAGAGGAACTGTATCAGCCTTATGCCACTGGCCAGTGGCGGGAAGATAAAGTAAGTAAGTTAGTAAGTGAGTTCTGTAATAAATCACAAGGACTTTATCTCTGTAGTAAAATTGCTTTGGAATAAATCCCATGGCTCGCAGGGTTTTTCTTTTAAGTAGAATTTTTATATTCAGTGCATCAATTTTGATTCCAGTCAGCAATGATAAATTTTTGATAAGTTATTATAATTCAAATTGAAATATTTAGTTAGTTGTAATTTATAGCGGCCATAGCATTTTCATTGTCAGTTGAAAGGTGCATTGGTTGATGGTGTAATAGCTGAACTGTGCATGCATTTTTAGAGCATTATTATTATTATGATTATGGTTATTATTATTGAAAATAGTGGCTTGTTTCAGCCGCGTTTATTTTGAATAGCAGTTCTCTATTCCTCTTATTGCTGACTTTTCTTCTGTACTCAAATTGGCTATTAAAACGCCTAATGGGGGATTCATGTAAAAAACATTATATTTGTCAAATTGAAAATATTATACAAAATGCAGTACAAATTTGATCTTAAGCCTAGTCGACAAAAGTTTCTAAATGATTCATTCTGGATTCCTCTTGCTCAGGGCCGTCTGCTCTCTCTCTCTCTCTCTCTCTCTCTCTCTCTCTCTCTCTCTCTCTCTCTCTCCCACAGTAGAACATCTTTAGGCAGGTGTTGTGGGACTGAAGTTCTTGCGGGAGCCGGGAGTCCTATAGTCCTATTGTTTGTTGCACAGCATGGGTACCTTAGCGGCGAATTCTGATTGGCTAACTGGCTCAGCTGCTGATCCCCTATTGGCGGATGCCTCAAGCTCAGAGGTGGGTCCTATGAGGACGCTGCAGAAGTTGCTCAGACCGTCGTAAGGGAAGGGCGCCTCTCCGTGAACGATTCTGACTCGTTGGAGAGGGCGGTTGCATGACGTCACTGCTTGCGGAATAGTCAGGGTAGTTGCTGTTACGTGACGTTATGTCTGGTGTAGTCTGGTGTTTCTTGATCTGGGGTGTCTTGTTTGATGGTCGTATCTGGTGCAGTATTATTCTGTAATACCATGTCGTCTTGATTTAGAATCTCCGTACCCTAGTAAGGAGTAGGAAGGCCTCTTAAGTAGTATTCAAAGAAGGCTTCTTGTCAAGGGGTGAGAATGGCTTCCAGCAAGCGTAGTCTTCTTGGGTCTAGGGCATTGCCGATGATTGTGGTGTTGTTGATAATGCTGTCACGGGATGGATCTTGTACGTGCCATGAAATCCTCTTTGTGAGCCGCATAGTACTCATGCCAATATATGTTCCGGGACATCCGCGGAACGCTTCAGGGGTCTCCTGCCGGGGGTGAGGGGTTGTTCCGCATTTTAAAGTTCCGAGTTCTTTGATTCTTGTAACTTATAAAAAGCTATGCTTTTTCCTTCCTCGGTATAGTGACATTTTCCATCGCAATCTTCTTAATGGCGTACCCGTTGTTTACGAGTACTTGGGAAGCTTTGTCTAATTCTTGATGCGTGTCCTGCCAGGTGGAGCAGTGGGACAGGGCCCGCCGTACGTAAGCCTTAACGGCTAAAGTGAGTGCCCTGCGAGATTCAAGATCACCACAGTCAGAGCTTACGTACGAATATAGAACTTCGACCATTCCATGAAAACCAGATTTGCCACATTCTCTTTTATAATAGTGTCTGTTTCTTAACTTGCTAACAAGTTTACAATTCAGCATCTTAACCTGCTAACAAGTGTACCATTCAGCAAGAGACAACTGAGATGGCTAAAATCTTATACCTACCATAACCATTCCATGAAGTCTGAATTTCTAGTTAAAAGAATGACTCACAAGAACCTGACAGTTTTTAAAAATTACTGTGGAATTAGGGCTCGCACGTAAGGGAATCTTACGTAGAAAAACCCCGAATATTATTTTATTCTCTTTGAAAATTTTATTTTTTCATTTTTTATTTTCTTTGAACATTTTATTTTTTCATGTTTTAACCGGGAAAATGCTGACCAATGGAATGTGTGATAAACTCATTAATTTTATTTCCCTGTGACGAGTTGAGGGGAAAGGGTATTTTAGAGGGGGAGACAGAACAAAGAATATTACTGTACGTGTGGATCCCGTAGTTGTGGGGGGTTGGGGGAGGAGTAACGTCAGTGCACCTCACACGGTGCGCTGTAGGCATTACATAGGGTTCTTCGCAGCCTCGTCTTGGTTCCTAGTTGCAAACACATTAATTCCTTTTACTGTACCTCCGTTCATATTCTGGTTTTTCTTTCCACCCTCTTCTGACGATGTTTCATAGTGCAACTGCGTGGTTTTCCTGTTAAACCTGTACATTCGGAGGATAAGGAATGAGAGAAAATGCCTAGAAAGGAGAAAGAGATAAAGCAAGCTGTAGTGGAAATGCAAATGAACAGGATTTAGAAAAATATTTCAACAAAGCGAAGTACCTTTAAAATACTTGCAGGTGTTCGCCGGTTGGGCAGATTGATTTGCAAGCAAAATCGTACGTCAAAATTTGTCTTTTTTTCTGAGATTATTTTGGCCATAATTTTCTCACAGGCATGTTTTTAAGCCATAAATTCAACCGGAGTTTATGACTTGGAATTCTCTTCTCCCTTTGGTACTTTCTGAGTCATTCAGCCTGCCCTTTTACAACATTGGGCTTTGTCATTACGTAAGAGATGAGAGCGTTCTGAGACTCCAAAGATCCGTCAAGCTTGAACATTGATTGTGCCACACTCAAAAGATCCCTTCCAAATAAAGATATTCTCATCTCTCCAAAAATAATCAAATGCTGCCATTCACGAGGACCAACTTTAGTTTGTTTTTCATAAAGATCCTCGGATATTTTTTCCATAATCACGGTAATTGATAGAAAAAAAACAAAGAAACCAAAAATACATCCACCTTGTTAGAGGTAATGAAGTCAAATAATATTTTTTTTTCTAGACGGACGGCTTTTGTTAATTGTCAATTTCACTACCCCTTCGAGGGAATAGTCTACATGATACTAATTCCATTTTGAGATCTTTACACTAGAGTCCCATATTTCATATGTGACCCATGTTTCATCTGGCATTGTGAAAATGAAAAATAGTAATTGGATGGTATTATTCTGTTAATAATGAAGTAAAGAAATATATGCACTGTTATATGCAACCTTAAACTATTACCCTCTTTATGCAATATTTAGTCTTATTCGGGTTAGTGTTCTATTTATTATTATTAGTAATTATTGTTTCTCTCTTTATCTACGGTTCGAGACTAATGTTGGGATTATCACGAAAAAAGTATTGGAAATAAATATATATATATATATATATATATATATATATATATATATATATATATCTATATATATATATTATATATATATATATCTATATATATAATATAATATATATATATATATATAATATATAATATATAATTATATATATATATATATATATATACACACACACACATATATAATATATATATATATATATATATATATATATATATATATATATATATATATATATATGACTTTTATTGTAATGCAACAGTATAATATGAAGATAAAAGGCCCATAAAATACTATTCAAACGTTGCAACCATATATTTCGAGCACTTTCTTTTGTCCATATTTTACCAATGAACACGGACACAGAAGGAAGTCCTAAAAATATATGGTTGCAACGTTCAAATAGTGTTTATGAGTTTTTTATCTTCATATATATATATATACACACGTATATGAGTGTGTATGTGTATATGTATATATGTATGTGTGTGTGTGTGTGTATTTTATCTGTATGCTTGCATGGGTATAAATATGAATGATTTTTTTTTTTTTTTGTAGAATCCGGTATTTTTATTGTACAGTATTTTAAAGAAAAAGCTTCACTTGAATATGATAGAGACGAATAATTATCCAGGCAAATGGTACCTTTCACACCTGATGCTAAATTTCGTACCCGAGTTCCCATTAAAATGATATATTCAGCCATTACTATGTAGCAGGTGAGCATCCTTAACAAATATCTTTAATGGTTTTCTTATGGCCATTGAGAGTTAATGTAGTACAAAAAATGTTTCCTGAGTAAATTTGGAATAGTTCTATGAATAAGAAAATTTAGGATTTCAAAGGGATATAGACAAGTGCGTGCTTTACTATATTTGAGAGAGGGATGGAGAGAGAGAATTCATATGATTCTAAGTCTTTTCCTGGCTTCTTTTTTTCTAACGCCGTTACATAGTCAACAGGTCTTTAATATATTTTTTATAACGATATAAGGTCAGTGTCCCAATAAAAACAAAACCTAATTACATTCTTGTAGCCAAGAGTACCTTAGAATATTATTCTATGCTTAGATTGGCACTAAATAAGACTGGTGAAGAACTGTAAACTTTAAAACTGCATATTCTTTAGGAGCTTGACATTCTCTTCCATCAGTTTTTCTTCTTTATGTTTTACATAGCAATCATTATTTTAAAATCGCTTCTATATTTACCATTTACCATTTCCCATATAATCCGCTTTTAAAGAAGAAAAATGCATATGATTTTTGTCAATTTTAATCCTTTTTGAATGCACGACCACTGGCTTCCAAGGATATGAAGAGTTCATTATGTTACCCCAGCAGGTCATTAACCAGGGTGCCATCCTGTTAAGAAAAGCATTGTCAAAGGACAATGAAAATTTCGATGCTTTTTGACTCCCTTTTTCCCGGAGGAAAATTGAAAATTACGATGCTTTTTTACCTTATAGAAAGAAGTATTGGCCCTCCCTATATTTCTTCCTCAGAAGTCCAGAGAAAACGGGGTAAATAAGAAATATAATTTTAGATTGTAATGAATTCTGTAAAAATAGACCTTATTGCTTTTATTTTTATCTTAGGAACCCAACTGCTTGTTTCCTAAAAGACGACTTCGGTTGTTAATAAGTAGCTCGTCTGTTTTTATTTTGTTGGCTTTTCTTTTGTTCTTGTTACTTGGAACTTAAAAATTAATCTCATTATGAAAAAACCTATCTTTTGTCTTAGAATTTATTAAAAAATATGTCTCTTAGACCCCTTTTGCTTTGGTCATATAAGTTTATGTTTTTAATTATTATTGGTATTGGCATGTCGGCTCATAATTAACCGGAATTTATGATCAAAAGGAATCCATGTCATTGTTCTTTTCTGATATCATCATTATGATCCTTACTTATTTTTAGCCTCTCATTCACTCCATCCGATAGGGACCTTTCATGCGCCAGTTATGTTTTACAATTTCAGGAATAATTATCTCTTGTGTCATCATTATTTTTTAAAAGATTTGTCATTAATTTTTCATGCATACCTCCAAATTTTGCTTCATGTTAGTTTTGTGGCCAACTTGCTGGGTGCTGTTTATTTCATTAGCTTTCTTCCCAATCTCTCTGTTCGTTTCCCCAAAGCCCATATCACTGTTCCTGTCCTGTTCCACGATGAGGATGTGGTTTGGACGTATTGACTCGGACCGTTCAACAGAGACCTAAAATTTTAATCTGAAAGCACCCTTGTCTTATAACGCTACAACTGGCCCAGAGAAATTTTGAATTTTGAAAGTAATTTTCCGTTACTCATCCATACTGTAAATGCGCAACGTTCACATCTGTCTGATAACTTAAGATCCCATATCGTAAGAATCAGATCAGATCCTTTAAGTAGACTGCTGGTTTATTTGTCAGTGAGCATTCAGGAATACTGGGTCGGGTCAGTACGTGTATGGGCGGCCACCAATAAAGGCAGGACGCGTTGTACATAGGTCTTTCGCCCATTCCAAAAATTAATGTTAAAAACTACGTAAGTGACAATGGGTTACAGTGAAACCTTGGAAACCAACAGTGAGTAAAATTTAGTTCTCAAGAGATTTAAACCTTCACGTCCGACCTACCCTGCTTCCATATATGACGAATTTCTTGTACGGAGAGGAAACTGCTGTCCCAAGGCCAGCTAATTTAACAACAGTAGCAACACCAGATAAAACTGTTAATAAAATGAACTTCACAATTTTCCATTTTTGTGGGAAGATCTATTTCCTTGAACCAAGGCTGATTTAAAAATTTTGTTATAAGTAACGCCACCACCGTGGCATTGACAAATTAGGTATGCATACATTCTTGTCAACGGAATAAAAGAAACGCCTTGCTCTAAGAGAGTATCATATGGCTTGGTGAGGAGATTGGCTTTTGGAGAGGCATAGAACTTTTGGAATTTTGGAACCAAATCATGATTTGTATGCTGTTTGTTGTTTCAGAGTTGTAATTTGAGAAATGCACTACCCAAGTTTCTTTATCATACGAGAATATTTTATTGGGAAGATAAGTGGGGAGCACTGATTGAGCGAGACCAGATGCATAGAAGAAAGGAGGGGAATGGAAATTGGTAACTGAGGGAACATAGAAATTTCAAGAAAATTCCAAATTCCACCTGTCGTAATTGGTTATTAGTGTAGATTAAGCTGGTCGTATGCTACCGCTAATCCTTGCTCAAATGCGGACTTGAAGTGTTGTAAGGTGGCAGAGGATAAGGAGCTTGGAGTAGACCTTTAAACTCGGCCTGAACAGACACGTAACGTAGTAAAAGATTCTGATTTTCGTATAAATTTCAGAAAGAAATGTTCTTTGCAAAGACAAATACGTCTGAATTTTTTTCCGGACGAGAAAACTTAGATTTCATTCCGATTTTTAAATTCTCCACTGATCTTATCTTATTTATTTGACCACAAATTCTCCCACGCCAGGGAAAATTGTCTGGCTGAATAAGGTTTAATTTTGGACTTGACGTTTTATCTTTCGCTTGCAGGTTATTTTTTATTTAAATTGAATTTCGTTTACGTCATTTGTCGCATTTTCCTTCACGATTGTTTTCTTACACGTTTTTCTTGGTTCATGAACTTGCAACGGGTATTAAAAATATTTATATATATTTTGTGTGTGAAGGTGGATGTAAAGGCAAATTACGCTTGATAGATTTACTATTTTCGGATTTTTAAGAAAAGTGTGATGATCAGATACGAAAAAGTAATTGGAATTCATGATTTATGATGTCAGGGATATGTGTATGTTAAAAATCCCTAAGATCGTTTTGCCTTTTCTGTCCATGTGTTTTGGGAAGAAGCTGCTGTCCCCGTTTCATTCTGACATCGACTAAACTACAAGTTAGTTCCATCCCACACGTGATCTATCTCGGAACTGATGTTGGTGGGGCGAGGCTGGTAATTTGACGATCATTTCCTTTCTGTGTAATGGTAGGAATATTTTTTTAACATATTTCAGTATATTATTCGTCTCTTCATAGTGATATAGATTTTTTTGCTTACTCCCATAACTTACAAAGTGAGGAGCAACATAATGACAAAGTTGCTAATTCGTTAGGTTACCTTTCAAAACTGCGTTTGTTTTAAAGTGCATTCTCAACAACTTATGTGTTTTGGTAACGCAGTGACCAATGACTGATACGTTATGGTACATTTTCCTTAAGATATAATATAAACGAATTTTAGAAAGCTGTAAATATTTATCAGTACACAAGCGCGCGCGCGCACACACACACATACATATATACATACATATATATACATATATATACATATACTATATATATATATATATATATATATATATATATATATACCTTGTTACAGAGAACTTGTTTAAGATAATTGTTTTGTTCACGCTCAGGAAAGAATATGCGCTTATAGTGTTAGTCGATTGGATTCATCATACTTGCGTCTCTGGAGTAAGACTGGGGAGAGTGAGGAAGAGAATTATTAGCCTTGGCAGTAGAGGGGAAACAAACAGTCGCCGTTTTATGATTTTATTCAGTGTTTTATAATTACTACTTACAGACACACGGCCGCTATCTATTTTTCATTGAAAATTCATCAAAAGAGGAGAACAAATTGCTTCAAAACCCAGTGGAAACTCAGAAACCGCTGGAAAACGTGGAATCCGGTTCCTAATTTTATGGTCAGAATATGCACACAAAAATTCTTAAGAAAAATGGGGATAACTGAAAATAGCCCCCTCCCTTACTCCGAAGTCCTCTTCTTGACACTCAATCTTAATTAGAAGAAGAATTGAAGGTTTTAAAATCACCAAAATACTGAAAGGTACATACGTGTGTACTGTGCTCATTTCCATGTACAGTCCTACTGTATGCACAAGTGGCTCTACTGACCATTGAATAAATTTTTTGTGAAGAATGTTTCCACGGCCTTTTTTAAGAGAAAATGTCTTGTAGAGAACTTATTTCCAGCTTCGCAAACCATTGCTATTAGACTTTCAGTTTAAATCCGCCAATCAGTCAATGTGTCATATAACTGCAGCACCAAATTGAAAGACAAAACACGCCTTATTATTATGACTAGCATTTTACATTTAATTGAAATCTAATATTAGCTCCGTTTTTCAATTTACAAATAGCTTATGGGTTGTATTCCGTGTAATTTTAAATTTCAGTATTAATACCTCTTTATTTTTTCCTCGAAAGGTAGTATATTATCTTTAATGATGGAATACCGTAATGACGAATAAAACATGGTAAATTCCAGTTGAAAATTAATCTTGCTCGCACCAATGCAAGCCAACCGTAAGGTGTAGTAGCTCTAAAAAGCACATGCTTTCTGCCTTATTAAGTTCTGTTCAAACGAAATTCACCTTCCAGTTCAAGCCCTGGGTTTAATAACTGGCGTTCTACCTACCTTAACTTCATCTAATTAAATATTTTTTGTCCGAGTCGTGTCCGTGTTAGTGGGCGTGAATATTTTCCCATTGGAGGGAGGGGGAGAGCCGGGTTGTGTGGAAATGGTTTACTTAACTGTATTTTGACAGACCGCCTGACTTATTTTGTTAGTGATTTTTCTTCTTTCAATCCAGTTTGTACCGCTTGATTAGAAATAGATTAGGGGCCGCCATATTTATTTATTTATTTATTTGAGAGAGAGAGAGAGAGAGAGAGAGAGAGAGAGAGAGAGTACACATCGTACTTGTGGAGTATCGTAAGACCGAGGAGGCCCAGTGATGAAAATTGATCTGAGTCTCTCTCTCTCTCTCTCTCTCTCTCTCTCTCTCTCTCTCTCGCTCTCTCTCTCTCTCTCTCTCTCTCTCCTAAAAATCTCTCTCTCTCTCTCCCCAGTAATTATATATATATGTGTGTGTGTGCGCGTATTTTATAAATTTAAATGTATACTCATTATGTAGTATTTTATATATATATATATATATATATATATATATAATATATATATATATATATATATATATATATATATATATACTATATATCATATGTATATATAAACATTTATATAACGGGAAAGAGAAACAGGTACTCAGTTCACAGCGGGGAGAGGCCTGAAGTTTCCTCTCTTGAATTGTTACAGTATTGACATTTATCATTGTTTTTGTTCAGATAGCGCAGACCTTTGTCGATGGAGCAAACCATAATATCATTTACTTTTCAGGACAGCTTTCGGAGAAAAAAATTCGTAATGTGAGGGATGAGAATGGGTTGGCAGTACATTGTATGTGTGTGTGCGTGTGTGTGTTGATTGGACGATTTGTGTCTTCAATCCCAATCTATATAAGCGTTCCTTGTGAGCCTCATGAAAGTGTGTAGTATCTGTTTGTTTAGTTTGTTGCAATAATTTGCAGTATGTGTGGCATCGGAATAAATATGGATGAATACTTTCATTATATCAGTTTTTATTTTAAATTTAGTGGTTTCTTCAAACATTCTCTCTCTCTCTCTCTCTCTCTCTCTCTCTCTCTCTCTCTCTCTCTCTCTCTCTCTCTCTCTCTCTCTCTCTCTCTCGTACGCCTTCTTGGTGGTGTGATTATTATTTGTATTATTATGTGGACTACCGCGAAGAGTTCCTGGTTTCGAGTCTGGGACACGGCTTTTATAACTATCAGGTAAACACAATCAAAACAAACAATTTTTATCGTTTTAATAACACTAGTTTTTAATTGTTACACTGACCGACGAAGTCTTCATTTTTTTTTCAGTATCCTTCATATTTTCTTAAATACTACTTTCATCGATGGTGGAAGTGAAATGTAGGCATGAGGCAGTAGCAAAAAAAAAAAAAAAAAAAAAAAACACACACACACACACACACGCACTAAGAAAAAAAGAGTGAGGGGGAGAGAGAGGCCAAGTAGCGATGGAGGAAAGCTTCCTTTGCATTCTTTCTTTGACGTTAGATGGTAAACATAGCAGATAGATGAAATGTCAACAGTCTCATTGTCTAGTATTTGTTAACATAAAACTCTTGAATGGTAATGCAGGCTTGTGGTTTTGTTTCTTGCTTATTTATTTATTATTTGTTATTGCAACGATGACGAAACTATTAGAGTTCCTTGTACTTGCTTCCACTCAACAGGAAAGTAGTTAGCATTCGAAGTTACCTTCACTTGTTTTCGTTAAGTTACTAGGATTAGGATGTCTCAAAGACTTGTTAGTCCATCTGAGGAGACATCGTGTGCTCACTTATCTGTAGGAGCAGGTTTTACTGTGCATTCACAGTTTCCTAATGATTTTGTCTTTTTTTTTTGTAACTCTTCCGCACTGTTGCTGTTTACATCTTCTGGTGGCAGTTTATTCCACGTGTCACATATCTTTCATGTAAAGAGGTTACCACAATGGGATGTGTTGTATCTCTTCAGTTCTAGTTTCTATCCATTATTTCTTGTCTGGTTTTCGTTTAATGTAAATAGGTTACTGTCTACTTTTGTTATGCCTTTCAATATTCTAAATGTTTCTATTAGTTGTCCTCGCAATCGTCGTGTTTCTAAGCCATACATGTTCAGGCTCTCTAGTCGTCTTCGGTAACCCATTTGCCTGATGGATGGAATTAACATTGTGGCTCTTGCTTGTACTCCTAATCTATTTATGTCTTTTCTTAGATTGCAAGTAGATATGTGCCTGTAAGCAAGCCAGCAACCATTATCGGTGAGGTAGGAATACACTTCTGTATTTAGTAAAAGCAATCAATAGAAAATTGAAAGTATTTATCAACTGAAATTAATGATTATTTCAACAGGGAAGATTTTGCAGAGATGTTTACTTAGGCATGTTTATATATTTTACCTGTTTTAAATATTCATATTTTTATAGATTCAAATAGGTAGCACACGAGGAGAAATTATGGAAGATTGCCACACTAAGTGATGAAGAATAAATGGAGCAATTTAGTACTTCAATACACTTGATAAATAAGAAGAATGAAAATAAAACTATAAACGATTAAATAAAAATCATTAAAATGACAACTACAAACTGGCATGGTTTCGTGTTCTACATTAAAAGTTGCAGATGGCGTCTCTTTTATGTCCCTGACTAAGGTAAAGAATTAGATCATAGATTTCATCGAAGGTTTATAAGTAAGTAAATAAGTCTAAAAATTTATATATATATATATATATATCTATATATATATATATATATATATATATATATATATATAATATATATATATTTGTTTGCGTGTGCTTGCGTCCATGCCTATTCTAGTTCTCTAACAAATATTTTGGTATGAGTAGCTATCCGTAATCTTTTATCCGCCTTGACTTCGACTCATCACAATCGAGTAACTCAGTCCATCATACACTGCTCATGCATAATAGAATTGTAAAAATATAAGGCTAAACAAATTATTCACAACGTTCATTACCTTAGTAGTTCACAGCTTACACAAGATCTGATTTTAAGGTAAACTGATCGTATCATATACCATCGTATCATCATCATCATCTTTGTTTATGTTTATTTTTTGAGACCCTACCATCAGGCACTGTTTGATTCACGAATTGCCACGCTCATTTCTCCCTGAAAGAGAAACGGGAACAAAATGTTAGAAAGGAATTTCCGCGATCCGTGAGAACGAAAGGCGAAAGTTTGAAAAGAAAGAAAATTCATCAAGTGTTTTCCAAAGTCTTCCAAGAAAATGACTGACCAAATTAGGCCGGATCCTGAAAGGTTATAATTTTCTCACTCTTTCTTTCCACTTTCTTCTTTTGTTTTTTCTCGGCTCCCTTCCGAATTTCCCTCCCTTTCTCGAATTTCCATTGTTCGTCCTCTTTCTGCGCGTCTGCATTTGCCGCCTTCATCATGTTATTCGTTAACAAGGTGGGTTGGGAAACCAGAAACGAAAGGGGAGGCAAATTTTTACTTGATTCCGTGTGGGAGATAAGTTTTGGTCTTTTATATTTAGCCACTTTTGTTATTTGTTTACTATTTTTATCCAGTTAATGAAAATAATCGTGTATTCTTTTCCAATAAAGGGTTGTTTTCTTGTTAATCCAGTTGTTCTTGAATCTACCATTCGTTAACGTTGTGCAATATTCCTTTCGAGGTTGTGTCCCTCTCCGGTTAGTTACTGTCAAGAACTTTAATAATAATATATTTCAAGCAATGCCTCCTAACAAATATATCATAAATATTTTATATAAAATACAATTTTTAGTAAATCTTTTGACAATTATTCTTATGTATGGTCAGAAGAAAACCGCTGGATAAACGTCAACCTTCTTTCTTTAGCCTTTGTCTGTGTTTTTTTTTCCTGGTCTGGACCAAAAAGGCAGTTAGTTGCCCGTTCTTATACCTCTGAGTTGAAAGAAAATTATTTTCTGTGCTGTCAAATTTTTTTTTATGATGTTATCTGGTATACGATATCTTTCTTTCCTGTTCTCCCTTGTTCATTTTAAGTCACACATAACTAGTTGGAAAAAACCCATTTTTAGCTTGGCCATCAGTTAGATATATGTAATTAAGTCTACAGGGGTATGCCAATAATGGGATGTATTTGTTTTTGCAGTGCAAACTTATAATTATTTCCAGTCAAAACATTTAAGCGCTGGATATAATATTACACTTTAATCAAGTGGTGTAGAATTATAGCTAGAGTACATGCAATCATTAAATTCAAGTAACAAATTAGGTTAGTGATTATTCTGTTATCGCTATTTGAAATGCCGAAGGCTTTTTCCAAATTCATTTACAACCATCTCGAGCAGATATCAACAAACTCTCTCTCTCTCTCTCTCTCTCTCTCTCTCTCTCTCTCTCTCTCTCTCTCTCTCTCGTCTACTCTCCACACACACACACACACACACACACACACAAGGTCTGTTCTTCATAAATTTTCATCAGCAATTCAAGGTTGAAGGGATGTTCTAAGATCCTCTCACTTTTTGAAAAACTCAAATCTGGTAATCTTCGTTAAAATTCGGATGGGAAACACATTTTGACTCCTAAGGGAAAATGCAGGGTGGACATGTAAAACAGGATAAAAGGATTGTTGAGCGAACTCTCAATGTCAGTGAATTGTGGATGCTGAATACGGATGTAAGGCAAGGTCACATCTTGAGATGAATTATTGGTTGCGTAGAATATGTGATGTACGAAGTGAAAGGGTTAGAAGTGTGCAGATACAGAGAAGTTGTAAAATGTTACCTTAGATGGCACATAAGAGTGTGCGGTAATGTGGAAAGAATGGATGAATATATTTTGGTAGATAGTGTATAAATGGGTAGTGTGCAGAGGAGGGAAGAAAGAAGACCTAAAATTAAGCTGCAGAATTACCATGAAAGCCCTTTATATCCCGGGAGCTCAAAAGAGTGTGCAAAATAGTGGTGAATGTGCAGTGAGTAAAGGGTTCGAAGCGCTGGAGCTCTACAGGTGGGAGCAGATAATGCAGTGGAAGCGTTCCCCATGGGGCTATTATACGGCTCAGCAGTTAAATGCTTATATTTAGAGCCACCTCCCCCACCCCCGTAAGAGAGAGAGGTTCATTGCAGAATATCTCTCTCTCTATATATATATATGTGTGTTTGTGTGTGTGTCCATATATACATTGTAGTAGTCTTCTCAAAAATATGTCTTGTGCGAAAATGAATATGCTGACGAAGGGTAGGCGCCTCAATAGAAAACACTAAAATTACTTTTCTAAGGGTTGAATGTAAACGTAAATTGTCCACTAAGACAATATAATTTCTATAAAGTTATCGGGAGGTATAGTTTACAGGAGCACTGTTTGGCTCCGTGGCACTCATGACGCTAACACTAACATTCATAATAGCAGAATCACTAATCCTACGCGATCATGTTAGGTGCATGAAATACGGATCAAGAACTTAAAACTAGCAACATTAACACCGTAAGCGAGCGTAAGCTCCCACCGAAATATGATCCCAAGATTATCACTGGCAGAACACGTTGAGTGGCACTTGATCTACAAGAGGAGGCACACAACAGGGCAGCCTACATAAATCTGCAAAGCAGTCAGAGTTGAAATGCAAATATCAATGACGGCAAACTAATATAAAATGATACAAGCAAAGTGAGAATTATACAAGATACTCGATTCATAAATCCTTTGAGTTTACGTTAATGCAATGAGTATTGCTGCAAGTAAAGTAGCGCATAATAATATCACTTATTTCACAAGAAATTCACAGTTATTTAAACTCACATGGGTCTCATGGAGACGGGAATATTACAGAATGGGAATATGAGAAAACAGTTGAAACGGAATGAGTGCTAGGAACAGTAGGTGAAGGGCCGACAGAACAACTTCCAAATTCAGTTACCTCAATCCGTGGACAAGACACGTGTAGTCGTAGCCAGGGTGTCAGCGGAAGGATGTGGGTCGCTTGGAAGGCTTTTCACTAAGGAATCAACAGGAAGACACTTCTCATCAGACAGTCCTACAGGAACTTCAATGATGAGCACTTTGATGGAGCTCTCAGGGCGGACGTCTAGACAGAGTCCAGTCTGTAGGTAGAGCAGGTTTAGAGGAGGCTAGCCAGGTTTAGGATCAAGACACAGGGCAGAGATAGCGGTGGGCTGAGTCGTTGGGCGTGACACTGCTTCCAGACAGGATAGTACCGCAGTTAGTGGCTAGAGCAGAATACAGGACATACTACCGCAGAAGTAGGCTAGGGCAATGTGCAGTATGGTAGGCCAGATCAGGCAATATTTATACCCAGTTTTGGGGAATCTGGATCCATCTTGTTTAAACTGGATTTGTCTCTCCCAAAACTGGATTGAACTCCTTGAACTAGATTGATCATCACGGATCCTTTCATCTCCACTGCTAATCCTCGCAACTGGACGCCGGCAGAGGAAGGTTGGAAAAAGGGAGTGCAATGGTACTAGCTGGGTTGAGAGGATTTGATCAGCAGGCAGGCATGCAAGTGTGAGGAGGAGAAGTTGGAGATGTGGAAGGCTCCAACAACAATGGTGAGGGACAAGGGTCAGGTAAAAAGGGTTAAGGATCAGGTCAGTCTGACCTCACCTGAGAACCTGTGAACTTTCGCGACTTGGATTGCAACTACCTGTTAATGGATTCTGTCAAATTAGATTGGGACCGTATTACAAAAGAAGACAATGGAAAATGGGGCTTTGGTCCCTTAAGAGTCGTTCTCCCTTATTCTCAAAGTTCCCTTACTTTACTCCTTCAGTTATTCTTTTAAGTTTTCGAGTTTGGTCGAGGAAAAGAAAATGGGAGTCCAATGTATGCTCGTAGAAATATATCTATATATATATATATATCGAGCTACAAATCTCCTTTAATATCTAATTCGCTCTACCTCAGAATTAATATATTTTCATATATGTTTAACCAAGGGGGAATTTATTTAGCGATAATAGAATTGGCAGCCGACAGGCGCGAACCATCGACCTCTCAATTCCAGGACTGGCAGTGAAGCCTTAGCCAACCTCGCCACCGCAAGCATTAGCCAACCTCGCCACTGCAAGCCTTAGCCAACCTCGCCACCGCAAGAGATATAAGTTTATGCCGCCTCCCATCTCAAATACCTGCTGCGCCCAGGTATTTTTTGTTTTGGAGACTGCATCAAGCCCATCTCGTCCTCGGTAGCGTGGTAGTGCTTTTGCCCGCCCATAGTCATTATATAAGTCTATCACATTACCGTGATTCATATACATATATCGAGCTACAAATGTCCTTTAATATCTAATTTGCTCTACCTCGGAATTAATATATTTTCATATATGTTTAACCGAGGGGGAATTTATTAAGCGATAATAGAATTGGCGGCCGACAGGCGCGAACCATCGACCTCTCAATTCCAGGACTGGCAGTGAAGCCTTAGCCAACCTCGCCACCGCAAGAGATATAAGTTTATGCCGCCTTCCATCTCAAATACCTGCCACGCCCAGGTATTTTTTGTTTTGGAGACTGCATCAAGCCCATCTCATCCTCGGTAGCATGGTAGTGCTTTTGCCCACACGTAGTCATTATATAAGTCTATCACATTACCGTGATTCATATACATATATCGAGCTACAAATGTCCTTTAATATCTAATTCGCTCTACCTCGGAATTAATATATTTTCATATATGTTTAACCGAGGGGGAATTTATTAAGGGATAATAGAATTGGCGGCCGACAGGCGCGAACCATCGACCTCTCAATTCCAGGACTGGCAGTGAAGTCTTAGCCAACCTCGCCACCGCAAGAGATATAAGTTTATGCCGCCTCCCATCTCAAATACCTTCCGCGCCAAGGTATTTTTTGTTTTGGAGACTGCATCAAGCCCATCTCGTCCTCAGTAGCGTGGTAGTGCTTTTGCCTGCACGTAGTCATTATATAAGTCTATCATATTACCGTGATTCATATACATATATTGAGTGGTCGATGGTTCGCGCCTGTCGGCCGCCAATTCTATTATCCCTTAATAAATTCCCCCTCGATTAAACATATATGAAAATATATTAATTCCGAGGTAGAGCGAATTAGATATTGAAGGACATTTGTTGCTCGATATATGTATATAACCTAGCCACCTAGGGGGGCAAACAAATCCTTATGGGTGCCGGTCCCAAGCCCAGATAAATAGGGAGGGTTGGTGTCAGGAAGGGCATCCGGCTGTAAAAATCTGTGCCAAAACCAAAAAATGGAAAAGCCGAAATATGGAAAGAGGTAATGCTAGGGCGTACTCCGTAAACGACGCACAGAGACATCGTCCTAACTCTGTGGTAAGGCGAGGGCTACTGCATCAGGAGCGGGTGCAGCTAAAGAAGCAAGCTCACATTGGGTTTAGAGTATGTCAGCTAAATGTTGGGTCCATGACTGGGAGAGGTAGAGAATTGGCTGACTTGATGAGAGAAAAGAAAGTAGATGTCATGTGTGTGCAAGAAACGCGGTGGAAAGGAAATAAAGCTAAAGAGTTGGGAGATGGATATAAGCTATATTATAGTGGAGCAAATAAGCAAGGTAGAAATGGAGTTGGCATAGTACTGTCTAGTGAACTGAAGAACTCGGAAATAGAAGTGCATAGAAAGAATGGCCGTATCATCAGATTGAAGATATGTTATGGAGGAGAGATTCTGAATATTATAAGCACATATGCACCCCAAGTTGGTTGTACAGAAGAAGAGAAGGGAAATTTCTGGAGAGACATGGATGGAATAATGCAAGAACTGGAAGAGCATGAGAGGGTGATAGTTGGGGCAGATTTGAATGGCCATGTCGGAAGTGAAAATGAGGTGATTGGGTGGGTGCATGGGGGCCATTGGGGAGAGAAACCCAGAAGGAGAGAGTGTAGTGGACTTTGCTGTGTCATTCGACATGGCAATAGTAAACACATTCTTTAAGAAGAAAAGGGAACACTTAATAACATATAGGAGTGGGGGAAGATTCTCCCAGATAGACTACTTCTTGTATAAAAGGATAAATCTGGTGGAGGTCAAGAACTGCAAAGTTATTCCAGGCGACCATGTAGCCCCCCAACACAGACTGCTATGTATGGATTTGAAGTTGAAAAGGGAAAGAAAAACCAAAGCTAAGGAAAATTAAATGGTACAAATTAGAGAAGGAAGGGGATAAGAAGAGAGAGTTTAAGAGGAGGGTTTTGGAGGATATTGTTATAGGGACTGAAGATGTTCAAGAATGGTGGGCACGAAATGCAGCAGTAATAAGAAGGCATGGAAAGGAGCTGCTAGGAGAGACATCTGGTATCATATGGGAAGAAAAGGAGAGTTGGTGGTGGGATGAAGACATTGAGAAAGTAGTAAATGATAAGGATGCAAAGAAAAGATGGGAAGAGTCACAGTCAGTGGAAGACAGAGATAGGTTCAGAGAGAAAAACAAGGTGGTGAAAAAGGTGGTAGCCCAAGCTAAAGCAAAGTCGTATGATGATGTGTATAATGAGCTGGGGACAAAGGAAGGATTGAAGAAGATGATCAAGCTATCAAAGGCTAGAAATAAGAGCACCAAAGATATTACACATATCAAACAAATAAAGGATCAAGATGGTGTAGTACTTAGAAAGGAGGAAGACATTGTGAAGAGATGGAAAGAATATTTCGAACAGTTGTTAAATGAAGAAAATAATAGACTAATAAGAGAGGATGGGCAAGTGAACATTGGCATGGTAATGAGGTTTTCTAGGCAAGAGGTACTAAATACACTGAAGAAGATGAAGAATGGGAAGGCAACCGGACCAGACTTGATTCCGGGGGAGGCATGGAAAGCATTAGGAGATGAAGGAGTGGATATACTGTAAGATCTTATGATAAAGATCCTTGAACAGGAAAAGATACCAAATGAGTGGCGTGGGAGTAATATTGATCCCAATTTTTAAAGGGAAAGGCGATGTCCAAGAGTGTGGTAATTATAGGGGCATTAAATTGATGTCCCACACTTTGAAGATACTGGAAAGGATGATAGATGCTAGACTGAGAGAAGAATTACAAATAGGTAAAGAGCAGATGGGATTTATGAAGGGAAGGGGAACAACAGATGGTATATTTTGTCTGAGGCAAATAATGGAAAAATTCGGGGAAAGACAAAGGGACCTACATATGGTATTCATTGACCTTGAAAAGGCTTATGACCGAGTCCCGAGACAAGAGATATGGAGGAGTCTGAGGGAGAAGATGGTACCAGAGAAGTATGTGCGATTGATACAAGAGATGTACCGGAATGTATTTACCAGAGTGAGTAGCAGTGTTGGGGAGACAGAGGGTTTTGAGGTGAGAGTAGGATTACACCAGGGGTCGGCTCTGAGCCCATTTATCTTTAACATAGTGATGGATGTTATAATAGAGGAAGTAAGGGAGACAGTACCATGGAACATATTGCATGCGGATGATATTGTTCTGTGTGAAGAGAGCAGGGAAGATCTGGAAGTGAAATTGGAAAGATGGAGACAAGTACTGGAGGACAGAGGAATGAGAATAAGTAGATCTAAGACAGAATATATGTGTACCACCACTGAGGGGGATGATAGAGAAAGTATTCAGCTTGGTGGAGAGCAAATAAGGAGAGTTGATAAGTTTAAGTATTTGGGATCTTTTGTTAATGCTGGAGGAAGTATGGAAGAAGAAGTAAAACATCGGGTACAGGCAGGCTGGGACAACTGGAGAGCGGCCTCTGGAGTTCTTTGTGACAAAAGAGTGCCGCTTAGGTTAAAAGGAAAATTTCACAAGACGGTGGTAAGAACAGCAATGGTACAGAAACAGCAAGCATGAGAAAAACAGAGTAGAAGAAGATGGATGTGGCAGAAAGGAGAATGCTTAGGTGGATGTCTGGGGTGACAAGAGAGGATAGGATCAGAAATGACTACATAAGGGGGTCAACTAAGGTGGTGGAAGTATCAAAGAAAGTGCAGGAGGGGAGGCTGAGATGGTATGGACACCTGTTGAGGAGAGATGAGGACCATGCTGGGAGACATACTATGGGGGTGGAGGTGCAAGGAAGAAGAAGAAGAGGGAGACCAAGAAAGAAATGGAAGGACTGTGTGAGAGGAGACTTACATGAGAAGGAAATTGATGAGGCAGAAGCGCAGGATTGAAATAGATGGAAACGGCTCATCCGAAACGGCGACCCCATATAAAAATGGGAACAAGCTGGGAAGAAGAATATTATATATATATATATATATATATATATATATATATATATATATATATATATATATCAAACAACAAATGTCCTTTAATATCTAATTCGCTCTACCTCGGAATTAATATATTTTCATATATGCTTAACCGAGGGGGAATTTATTAATCGATAATAGAATTGGCGATCGACAGGCGCGAACCAGCGACCTCTCAATACTAGGACTGGCAGTGAAGCCTTAAACCACCCCGACACCGCAAGAGATATAAGTTCATGCCGCCTCCCACCTGAAATACCTTTCACGCGCAGGTATTTTTTGTTTTGGAGACTGCATCAACCCATCTCGTTCTCAGTGGCGTGGTAGTGCTTTTGCCCGCACGTAGTCATTATATAAGTCTATCACATTACCGTGATTCATATACATATATCGAACTACAAATGTCCTTTAATATCTAATTCGCTCTACCTCGGAATTAATATATTTTCATATATGCTTAACCGAGGGGGAATTTATTAAGCGATAATAGAATTGGCGATTGACGGGTGCGAACCAGCAACCTCTCAATACTAGGACTGGCCGTGAAGCCTTAAACCACCCCGACACCACAAGAGATATAAGTTCATGCCGCCTCCCACCTGAAATACCTTTCACGCGCAGGTATTTTTTGTTTTGGAGACTGCATCAACCCATCTCGTTCTCAGTGGCGGGGTAGTGCTTTTGTCCGCACGTAGTCATTCATAGTGATTCATATACATATATCGAACTTCAAATGTCCTTTAATATCTAATTCGCTCTACCTCGGAATTAATATATTTTCAGGTATTTCAGGTGGGAGGCGGCATGAACTTATATCTCTTGCGGTGTCGGGCTGGTTTAAGGCTTCACTGCCAGTCCTAGTATTGAGAGGTCGCTGGTTCGCGCCCGTCGATCGCCAATTCTATTATCGCTTAATAAATTCCCCCTCGGTTAAGCATATATGAAAATATATTAATTCCGAGGTAGAGCGAATTAGATATTAAAGGACATTTGTAGTTCGATATATGTATATGAATCACGGTAATGTGATAGACTTATATAATGACTACGTGTGGGCAAAAGCACTACCACACCACTGAGAACGAGTTGGGTTGATGCAGTCTCCAAAACAAAAAATACCGGCGCGCGAAAGGTATTTCAGGTGGGAGGCGGCATGAACTTATATCTTTTGCGGTGTCGGGCTGGTTTAAGGCTTCACTGCCAGTCCTAGTATTGAGAGGTCGCTGGTTCGCGCCTGTCGATCGCCAATTCTATTATCGCTTAATAAATTCCCCCTCGGTTAAGCATATATGAAAATATATTAATTCCGAGGTAGAGCGAATTCGATATTAAAGGACATTTGTAGTTCGATATATGTATATGAATAACGGTAATGTGATAGACTTATATATATATATATATATATATATATATATATATATATATATATATATATATATATATATATACATACAGCCAGGAGAAGGGTGAAATGAAATGACTTGAACCGAGCGCTTTCATGTATTTCTACACCTCATCAGGGTTCAGGTACAAGTGCCAAGAAAACAAATACAGAGTCACAAGAAGACTTCGTGGCAAGACAAATGATGCTAAAAAAAACAAACAACGCTAATAACTACCAGACAGTTCTAATACCTAATAGCCTACTTGTTTTAAAATACCCTTCGTTAAAATCTCATCAACTTTGTACAAACCTAGGCTGATGATATTCAATAAATTATCACAGTCTTGTTTAATTATACATGATTCTATTAAATTTCTTTTCACCAAATCTCTACAAAACATAATTTCCTTTGAGTCTGTCCAGTTAATACCATGATCACTATTATTCATATGCACAAATAATGCATTTGACATATTACCAGTTCTTACATTATATTTGTGCTGTTTTAATCGAACTGTCAATGTCTTTCCACTTTGTGCCACGTAAGTTTTATTACAATTTTTGCACGGAATCTTATAAATACAACCTGTTCCATTTCCAGGTGAATTTCTTATCAGCAAGTTTCTAATAGTTCCTAGAGTTTTGAACACAACATTAATACCTAGTGGTTTGACTTGTCTCGGGATGTTATTAAAGCAAGTATAAAAAGGAAGCACTAAAAGGTTTTTGTTTTCGAACTTTTCAGTTTTTGTCAATCCATAAAACGTTTTTCGTGCCTTACAATAGGTGTTTTCAATAAAACTGTTTGGGTACCTCAAATTGCCAGCAATTTCACGTATCTTGTCAATTTCATGATCTAAAAATTCGGGGCTGCTGACCCGCAGGGCCCTTAAAAACATAGCAGAAAAAACAGCAGTCTTAGTTCTAAAAGGATGGTTTGAATAAAAATGTACATAAGAAGAGATATTTGTGGGTTTCCTATAAACAGAAAATTTGAACTTTCTATCAAATCTATGTAACAACACATCTAAAAATGGCAATTTTCCTTCTTCTTCCCTCTCAAGGGTGAACTTTATGGAGGGCACTAGTGCATTTAGTCTACTAAGAAAGTTGTTTACGTTCTTTTTCACTGGCCATGAACAAAAGATGTCATCCACATATCTTATCCATAACACACCTCTTGGCAATAAATTCGGTAAATATTTTCTTTCAAAAAACTCCATATATAGATTGCTAAGTATAGGAGAAAGAGGATTTCCCATGGCCATACCGAATTTCTGTTCATAATAATTACCATTAAAAGTAAACTTGCAACCTTTGATACACAATTTTATAAGTTCTATTAAAGTTTTGTGTGGCAATATGAACACAAACCACTAGGTATTAATGTTGTGTTCAAAACTCTAGGAACTATTAGAAACTTGCTGATAAGAAATTCACCTGGAAATGGAACAGGTTGTATTTATAAGATTCCGTGCAAAAATTGTAATAAAACTTACGTGGGACAAAGTGGAAAGACATTGACAGTTCGATTAAAACAGCACAAATATAATGTAAGAACTGGTAATATGTCAAATGCATTATTTGTGCATATGAATAATAGTGATCATGGTATTAACTGGACAGACTCAAAGGAAATTATGTTTTGTAGAGATTTGGTGAAAAGAAATTTAATAGAATCATGTATAATTAAACAAGACTGTGATAATTTATTGAATATCAGCCTAGGTTTGTACAAAGTTGATGAGATTTTAACGAAGGGTATTTTAAAACAAGTAGGCTATTAGGTATTAGAACTGTCTGGTAGTTGTTAGCGTTGTTTGTTTTTTAGCATCATTTGTCTTGCCACGAAAGTCTTCTTGTGACTCTGTATTTGTTTTCTTGTCACTTGTACCTGAACCCTGATGAGGTGTAGAAATACATGAAAGCGCTCGGTTCAAGTCATTTCATTTCACCCTTCTCCTGGCTGTATGCATATATGATCATCACACGTCTACAGTGATTTGTTGCAGTATGGACGCCAGACGCCTCTTCACCACCTATCGTAACTTTGGAATGCTTTTTCCTACCATCAAGAACTTCGTGGATAAGTTTGCTACTTCTCTTGTTCAGGCGCACAAAACGAAAATTAGATGCCGATTCCTCAACCGATGTTTGTATGAACAAGTTATGCCGAAGTCACTTACTACCAGACGTCTGGACCTTCTAGCAACCACTCCATTTGAGGACTACCATCGCGGGATTTTAAAGAAGCATATCGATATTTGTAAACTGGATGTAAATGCTTGTTTCAAAAAACTCAGATATGATAAGAACAATTTTAATAATGTATGCCCCACAGATTGGAATAATGTATTATATGACTTTTGTTATAATAAAATGAGATGTGAGTGTAATAAATTGCAAATTAGGCTAGATAGAAAGCTAAATAACTTGGTAAAACTTAGTAATTGGACTAAACATGCCAATTCTGAATTTGTATGTAATTTATCTACAAAAACTTTTGATAACATAACTATCTCAGTCTCGGGTTATGGTTTGAATTTTTCTGTTAACAATAATATTGATTGGTTGGAAATAGGTAATGCCTTCTGTCAATTGGAAAAGTTCAGCAACATCCCTATTGACAAACTGAATATCTGCAAGGGTATGATATACGGTATTGCTGGATTGGGTATATCACCTACTATTCCAAAGAGGTTTTTTGAAACTTACAAGAAAATTAAGAAAGATAACACTCTCCACGTCACGAAAGCAGATAAGTCAAGTGCTCTGGTTATATTGGATAAAACTGAATATGAGAGAAAAATGTACGAACTGTTAGACGATCATACTACCTATATCCGACTGAGAAACAGTACTTTAGAAAATGATAATGCTCAGTTTAACAAGAATATTAAGAAACTCTTGTATAACCATAAGGATTTAGTACAAAAATTTCTAACTATTTGCCCAACTTCTCCTTATCTGTATGGTACTATAAAAACGCATAAACAAGGTAATCCAGTAAGACCTATTATAAGCTCTGTTGGTTCTTTTGCATATAAACTATCAAAATGGCTTGTTGAAATACTTACACCACTAGTGGGGACGGTCTCGGGATGTTCTCTCGAAAATAATGTAGATTTTATCAGTCGTCTTAATAATTTTAACCCAAATTATGACTTTATAATGGTGAGTTTCGACGTTACTTCTCTTTTTACAAAGGTGCCAATAGATGACCTGTTAGAGTTTCTGGAGGATGAAATGAAAAAACATGTGTTCATATTGCCACACAAAACTTTAATAGAACTTATAAAATTGTGTATCAAAGGTTGCAAGTTTACTTTTAATGGTAATTATTATGAACAGAAATTCGGTATGGCCATGGGAAATCCTCTTTCTCCTATACTTAGCAATCTATATATGGAGTTTTTTGAAAGAAAATATTTACCGAATTTATTGCCAAGAGGTGTGTTATGGATAAGATATGTGGATGACATCTTTTGTTCATGGCCAGTGAAAAAGAACGTAAACAACTTTCTTAGTAGACTAAATGCACTAGTGCCCTCCATAAAGTTCACCCTTGAGAGGGAAGAAGAAGGAAAATTGCCATTTTTAGATGTGTTGTTACATAGATTTGATAGAAAGTTCAAATTTTCTGTTTATAGGAAACCCACAAATATCTCTTCTTATGTACATTTTTATTCAAACCATCCTTTTAGAACTAAGACTGCTGTTTTTCTGCTATGTTTTTAAGGGCCCTGCGGGTCAGCAGCCCCGAATTTTTAGATCATGAAATTGACAAGATACGTGAAATTGCTGGCAATTTGAGGTACCCAAACAGTTTTATTGAAAACACCTATTGTAAGGCACGAAAACGTTTTATGAATTGACAAAAACTGAGAAGTTCGAAAACAAAAATCTTTTAGTGCTTCCTTTTTATACTAGCTTTAATAACATCCCGAGACAAGTCAAACCACTAGGTATTAATGTTGTGTTCAAAACTCTAGGAACTATTAGAAACTTGCTGATAAGAAATTCACCTGGAAATGGAACAGGTTGTATTTATAAGATTCCGTGCAAAAATTGTAATAAAACTTACGTGGCACAAAGTGGAAAGACATTGACAGTTCGATTAAAACAGCACAAATATAATGTAAGAACTGGTAATATGTCAAATGCATTATTTGTGCATATGAATAATAGTGATCATGGTATTAACTGGACAGACTCAAAGGAAATTATGTTTTGTAAAGATTTGGTGAAAAGAAATTTAATAGAATCATGTATAATTAAACAAGACTGTGATAATTTATTGAATATCAGCCTAGGTTTGTACAAAGTTGATGAGATTTTAACGAAGGGTATTTTAAAACAAGTAGGCTATTAGGTATTAGAACTGTCTGGTAGTTGTTAGCGTTGTTTGTTTTTTAGCATCATTTGTCTTGCCACGAAGTCTTCTTGTGACTCTGTATTTGTTTTCTTGGCACTTGTACCTGAACCCTGATGAGGTGTAGAAATACATGAAAGCGCTCGGTTCAAGTCATTTCATTTCACCCTTCTCCTGGCTGTATGCATATATGATCATCACACGTCTACAGTGATTTGTTGCAATATATATATATATAATTAATCTACAGAAGTAATACGATCATATTGACAAAGTAAATTGTTGGCCACCATGGTATAAATATGATGTTATGAATACTTTGTTTTTCACATAGCATAATTACCATTGTTGATCCTTGAAACAAACACACACACATATGTAGTGCATATAATTTTTCCTTGGTTCACTCGCTCAAATATGAAAAAGCGTCATTGGTTCCTGATGTAATATTTTCTTCAGTCTGAGAAATCGTAAAAAACAGAATTTATCTTAACAAATTATTTTTCGTTCCCAGCTTTTATCCATCAGCGTTTGTGACTTACAAATGTTTTTTTTTTTTTTTTTTATTAATTTTGCATTCGAAAATATTAAACCTGAGGTCACTGTTTTGTATATCGTATAGCAGTATAGTGCACATGAAACTATGAAATGTCTTTTATTTTTTATTCTTATTAGAAAGAAAAAGTAAAATTCTTATTCGATACTAAATAGACCATGTGGTCGGAAGGTGAAAAGTATAAGAAATAACAGCATTTCGAAACAAAAGAAAGAAAATTTCAGTGCATAGGAACGACGTTTAGACAAAAGGACGAAACAGTATGAAATACAGTGGAACGAATAGTTGGTGATCAATTCGCATAGTAAAAGAAATATTTCTTCGAAGAGCCATTCCTCTCCCACATCTGGTTCCCCTCAAAGTAAACACTAGTCGAAGACGGCTTTAAATCATATCCCTTCACATCACGAAGCAGAAATTCTTAATATTGACACATGTTTCCTCCAGGATTGCTTATAGATAATCCATATCTCGCATGCATTTATTCTTCATTATATCTTTCAAGAAACGGGTTTTCTTCGCAAATTTTTGTGCCTTAATATCTGATGGTACATAAGATAACATTCCTCGGTTCATTTTCACAGGCAATATTTTTTCTTGACTAACTAACGTGAATGGTTTGTATTATGAAATTTTCAAGAAATTAAGTTCTCCAAAAACACGTATGCGTGTTTCAGAGGTCCGTTGACAATGCGTTT
This sequence comes from Macrobrachium nipponense, assembly GCF_015104395.2. Lineage (NCBI taxonomy): Eukaryota > Metazoa > Arthropoda > Malacostraca > Decapoda > Palaemonidae > Macrobrachium > Macrobrachium nipponense. The sequence goes on along the minus strand of NC_087203.1, from coordinate 83,155,229 downwards.
TCCCAGTCCTGTCCATGGAATGTGCCCAGTTATAGAACGTAAGACCAAATATTGAGCTACATAATTTAGAAACCGAATGTGGTGGATTTTAGCTTACATGTAAGCAGACATTCACTTTACAGCCATATTTGCTCTCCGTGATCACGATGATAATTATTCAATCCTTCAGGATAAAGCAGGCTGATTTACGGCTGAAATTTAAAAATAATTATACGCCAGTCATAAACTTTAATAATAGGCATTGTATGAGAAGTTTACAGCTCCTGATATAATGAAGTTACATGTTTCTGATTATCAGGTTTTTCTGGTAGCCATAATTGCATTTGTAAAATCTAGGATACATATGTATTATTATTCATTATACAGATCAAAATATTTTCAGTGAAGAACAGCAACCATAGAAATATGACATGAAATCAGTATTGCGTTAAAGATTAATAAAGGACATTAGACGATAAAAATGTTACTGTGCCAAATTAATGGGTTTCAGGAAGTCATAATCTGTTGGCTTTTCTGGCCTCACTTGAACCATTGCCGCTCACACGAAACTCTTAGGAACTGTTGCAAGGTTTGGTAGCATTTTCTTTCATGTTGTGGCATAATGAAAGCGTAAAGGTCGAACCCTCATCCCAAAATCTATTGTCTGTGGGACATAGGGAGGGGGAACACAAGCCTGCGAAGCGTCCTTTTTGCTTTTGTTCAGAGATGTACGAGTTCATTTAGATATTACCAGACTCACTTTAATCCTGCCTCTGGGAGCAATTGGATACCACTTACGTCTCGGAAGAAAAATACCCATCTCGACCCTTAGCGTTTAGCTCGTTAAAGAGGGGTTTGTCTTTGTTCTTTAGAACCCTTTGTTTTATTTACGTGTTTACCTTGTTCGGGTTTCTGTGCTTCTTGATTCATGTTGGTTATTTTTTTATTCTTATCTTTTAGCTTCCCAATCATTGATTAGGTAATCTTTTTCCGTGCATGTCTTGCATTCCTTGTTCCTCATTACTGTTTATCATTCGTTTTCTATTTAATCGTCATTTAATGTGCTCACGCCAGGATCACGTATCTCTTACTCTTTATGGACCTCGTTATGAGCTTCAGAATTCGATTCCCGAGCAAGAGAAGGACAGAATGGGTGCGTTTCCCTTAAAAATCCTGCATTCCTCTATTGACAATGAATACGAGATAGGAACATGTTTGTTAATCGACTACAACGTTACCAAGGTCGAGGTGGGTTGATGCCGACTCCCAAACAACGAATACCTGAGCGCGACAAGGATTTGTAGGTGAGAGGCGGCATTAACTTATACCTCTCGTGGTAGGTGTGTGGTCTAGAATGCTTCACTGTGCGTCCGGAATTTGTTGGTTCCATGGTTCGCGCCCGTGAGCCGACGAATTTCTTATCGACTAAAAAATTCCCCTTCGGTTAACGTAGTATATGAAAATATATTAATTCTGAGGTAGTGTGAATTAGATATTAAAGGACATTTGTAGCTCGATATATTATATATATATAATATATATATATATATCTATATATATATATAATAGATATATATATATATATATATATGAGAGAGAGAGAGACAGAGAGAGACAGAGAGAGAGAGAGATCAGTGCTCCTAAATAATTCATACCTTCATATCATACTTTAAAAAACCATAGGCCTTGACGAGGTAATCCTCACCTCGCTGAGATGAAACTTACATCAGCTGTTCATTAGACGTTCACTTTCTTTGTATGCTTCTTGCAAGTTATTCTTTTATTTGGGCATCAGTATCCTAAATCACAAGCACTGGATTTCGTCACCCCTTTTATGTCTTGGATGTATTTAGGCTATCATGAATTTGGTGTCACGTATTATTATGGTGGGTGCTTGTTATGTAATTTTTTTTTTTTAGATTCACTTGCAAAAAAAGGGAATATGAAAATTTTGAAATTGCTGATATGAAGTAAAAACCGTTGTCTTTTCATATTTACATTTTATTCAATAGGTTTTAAACCCTGTGGGGGGAATGGGGCGGTAGTTCCGTCAGTGGACCTCATGCGGTGCACTGTAGGTATTACTTAAGGTACTTTACAGCGTACCTTCGGCTTCTAGCTGCAACCACTTTCGTTTCTTTTACTGTACCTCCTTTCATATACTCTTTCTTCATCTTACTTCCCCCCCTCTTCTAATACTTGATTCATAGTGTAACTGCGAGGTTTTCCTCCTGTTACACCTTTTAAACCTTTTACTGTCAATTTCCAATTTATATTCAACTCGATAGGTTTTAAAAAATTTCTTGCTTGAAGTCGACTAATTTTACAGACGACAAGATTTTTCACATATCCCTTACATTAAGAGCAGTGTACTTTAAATCACAAATTTCAAATCTGAAGAGAACTATATTCATTAAGATAAGCTTTGTAATTTCTATAACATCATACCAGCGGAAGCGATATTCAACTAATTGCAATAAAACGATAAAAAGCTAATGACGCCAAAACTATTAATGCTGGCTGTTATAATAGTATACCAACCATTGGAGAGGCATGTAAAGCCTGGCGCATATGAATTGTTTTTCAATTTTCAGAGGATATATGCTTTGATGAGAACGTTCCCATAATTAGAGCGACGAGTGATGATCCGTTGCCATTATCGCACACTATTATCGCTGTGAAACGATTCGTTACCAGTAACCTGACACTCTCTCTCTCTCTCCCACAAAACTGAGAAATAAGAAAAGGTCTTTGATGCACTCATGTTTCCCTTCGGATAATTACTGCATTAAACAAGACTAACGAGTTGCTCTAGTCTAATGTATTGTAACAAACTGGCTCTTTAATGGCGCCCTTGTGGGATGCGAACAGCCTCAGAGGGAATCGTTCTAAATGAATTTATGTTAATATAGCAGTATATTTTCCCGCTTCCATACGACTTCTTTACATTTTTTATTGCAGTGAAAGTAAGTACGATTGAAAAATAATAGATTAACTGCGAATCCTCTACGAAAATGGCCAGACCGTTACTACTAAACCAAATGTATGCAACCGATTACTGTTTATAACGGATTAGTCTGGATATCGGCGTAATTGATATTTCAAACATTTTATCACGTTCCTTCTTTAAAGTTTTGATAGTTCGAATGATGATTTTTTTTCCTACTCGCTTTCTAGTTACGTCCAAAGATAAGCTGTAGCGTAATTACACATATTTATTGACATCCAGATCGTGCTGAAAGCCGTCATCAGACTGCCTTGTTTACTCTTTACTCTTCCTACTGCTAGGTAAACAGTCTCTTGGTGGCGGTACCACCTGGCAAATGTAGGCGGGTGAGGTCTGAGAAACGCCCGGCTGTTCAAGGTTCTTCAATTTGTTGTTGTTCTTTGTCTCGGTATGTGTGTGAGTGTATTTGATCTTACCATTTCTATAGTAGGGTAAGAAATATATTTTGGTAAATTTTTCCTTTGATACCACAACCACTCCCATGAGCGTCACGTTCAGTACAAGCTTCGTGATGATGAATGATAAACGGTAATGCTTGTAAATATCTCGGTAACTGTATATTTGCGAAATATTTTAGTATGATTTTTAGCATATTAAGGAGACTTAGCAGCCCAGCATAAAATCTCCAGTATTGAGCCGTGGTATTAAGTTTAAATAATGCCCATGTTTTTACTAGTCTACGTTTATCACGAATATAAGTGAGGGTGGAAATGTTTCAACCTGAGGGACGTTACGTACCTTCATGTATCTTGGAATAAGATACCTTCATTCTTCAAGCTTACTATTTAGAAATCTCTTGTCAGAAAGGCTTTGTCCCTAGGGCTGAACTTGGAAGTTACTACCTTACTCGAAAGCAATCGTTCTTTCATACAGGTAAACATAGATAACTGTAAAGATTAACAATGCATTTTAAGATAAGGCGATTGCGCGCTGACTCTCATCATTCATTTATTACGGCTTAAAGAGCACTTTATGACATCTCTTACGTATCTTAGTAATGTACTTTGAATATCTGATCGTCTTAATAGTAAAGTTTTAATTGTACATTCACTGATACGTTATCTGTTTGTTATGTATGTTATTGCGTTATGGTTGAAGATCATTGAGACCTTTAACCTTAACTTTTCTGTTGTTTAATCTGCTCCCGTATATTGCTTGATGAGAATGGCGTAGTTTTCGTTAAGTCTTGGCTAGAAACACGGTCGTCCAAAGATTATTTAGACCTCAAAGCTATTATTCCCATTTCGGCCACTGCATTTTGGCCATAAGTCACTTTCGCACATTTTTTGGTCTCAAATCAGTCTCATTTCGATCTCTAACCTCTTCGGCCGCAGGTCATTTGGGTACAACCTCACGTATTCACAGATTTTCGAACGTAACCAGTTCGTCCACAAGCTGTTTTAGCCGTGAACTAGTTCTCTCAAAATCTATTTTTGATTTTTTATAGACTTTTACTGGCATGGCATTGTTTTACAATGGCCCCGGTCTACTGTCTTGGCCATCTGGAAACTGACAGGTGTCTGAATTTCCATTGAGACTAATTTTTTTTATCATTTTGATATGTATGAAGTTTGCATTTTATATTGATCATCTGAGGGTGATGTAATTTTAACATTTTAGGTCGAAGGCTCAATGTCAAACTTAAGATGTCAGACGCCAAATAGGAATTCAATCATGGCTATAACCTTAGAGCTAAGAGATAGAACCTTCACATTTTGCAAGTATATTCTACAAGATAAGCCGAATTGTAGCTTGAGGTCAATGACTTCTTAAAAGGTCAAAGGTCAAGTAGGAGCGACAACATTGGGCGTTGGATTTCACGAACTCATCCTTTTCTTGAACATAAATGAAAAATTACGCAACGGAAGAGACAAGATGATTGCTGTGGCTATGCTTGAAAGATGGATATTAATTCTTGAACCTTCACTAAAGAACAGCTATACATAACGAGATCTCTTAGATGGCTTGCATTGCTCCAAGCGCTTATTCCAGTAACCTTGCTCAACATCTTGGTGGTCGGTTGGGTATTAGTAATCATGAAACTATTAAATTTCTTTACAACAGACGCATCCTAACCGCTAATTTTTTATTCGCTTTGCTTGTACTCCATTAGTATTATTTACATTTATTCATTTGTATTTCCCAGATTTTCAAAAGGAAGTTAGGATTTATCAGGAGAGTTTTGAATCCTGGATGCTGAATTAATTAGCCATCCAAGCAATTTTCTTTATTCTTGTGAATAACGCCGTATTTTCATTTCTTTAATATTTTTTGTACATTATTCTTTTTCAGTGTATTCTTTTTCAATGTTTGAAATTATTAAATTCTCTGACATTCCAATATTTGTTATTTTTGTAAAAAAAAAAAAAATTACGCCAACACAGTATTTTTGTCGTTTCCCTAAATTTTCTGCAAATGAACAAGATATTTCTAACTTTTCTTCATCTTTCTGGTATCCCAGTATTTTTTGTCAGTCCTTTTCTTTGATTTTATTTCATTATTTTTTTTGCTGACCCGACATTTTGTTATTTTACCTAATTTTTCTGCTAAGTAGTCAAATATTGTTTTTATTTTCTTGATGTGTCTGCCAAATACCACCTTGGTTTTGCTATTTACTTAATTTATCTGCTTAGTAACCCGGTATTTTTATATTCCATAATTTTTCTGCTAAACCAAAATTTTATTTTTCCTCAGAAGCTAATTTTTAAAATAGATCTTGCCTTTATTTCAGATCCGTGTTACGATGGTTTCCGTCTGATCGATTGAATAATTACATTAAAAACCGTAGCGTATTGTGAAATCATCTCAGAGATAAGGTGAGTAGCAACAATATCTTCCCTACTACTTTGCGGTATTTTGTACCAGTGCACGCAGGAAATAGCGTAGATATAGGCGATATACAAAATTCACCAAGAATCATGTTCTCAAACGAGTTTCAGTTAATCCGTTCAATTTGACAAAGTTTGAGCCTTTGCTGCCACAGTGATAGGTAGGAATTTTTATGACTTGGAGAGAAAAAAAACCTGGAAAACTGCTACCTACAAAGGAAAAAGGAAGAAAGGTCCAATTGATGAGCCAAAATAGGACCAGTTGTTGAGTGTTAATATTTATTTGAAAATATTTATACATGAAGAGCTTTCGATAACCTGGTTGATTTTCCTTCAAAAACAAAAATGGCTTACGGAGATGAAACTAATTGACTAATGTAGATCGTATACGTGTCGCCAACTTGATATCGAAGATTTTTTTTTTTTTTTTTTACTAATATCATAATTTGTCTGGTACTGTTTTACCCACGTAAAGCTGCAATATTTATTTTTGTGTTCTAGTCTGCATACGACATCAGTGCTTAATTTTACTTTTAAAAAGTAAGGGCATTAGGTAAGGTCATCATCCGGTCATTAAGTGAGGTCAACCTTTGGTCATTAGATGAGGTCAGCTTCCAGTCTCAATTTTTTTACATTTGCCAATTCGGAGAGGTTCTTAGCAGCGTCCCTTCGGCCCCTAGCTGCAGCCTCTTTCATTCCTTTTACTGTACCTCCAGTCATATTCTCTTTCTTCTCTCTTACCTGCTGCCTTTTCTAACAATTGTTTCATAGTGCAACTGCGAGGTTTCCTCCTGTTATAACTTTAAAACCCTTTTACTCTCAATTCTTCGTTCAGCGCTGAATGACTTCATAGCTCCTAGTACTTGGCTTTTGGCCTAAATTTAATAGATCATTCTAAAATAAAAATAAAAATGACTAGCTAATTGGCCGATGTTCTTTGTATCAATTCAGTGTCATTTACGTTGCAGAACAGTCTCGCAATTCTTGCTGGAGTAAATCTCTTAATGTGAATCAGTTGTGTAGTCATGAAGATGTACTATTTGCGATTTCTGTGCCACTGCCCTCAACTAACGCCTTACGAAGGAAGCCTATCTTTTTTTTATCTTTAATCATAAAGACGAGAATATAAAACAGTCATTACTGCATTCTCTCTCTCTCTTAATATCTGTGTTTCGAGACCTGCTTACTCCTTCCAAATAGTGGATGGTGGAAGCATCTAACCCAAATGGGTTAAAAAGTATCAAGCAAGACACCAAAATGAGGTTTGGTATTACTTACTTATGTATTAAAGGATCTGTTCATTCATTATCAAGCCTCTATTGAGCCATCCATTGCATTTTAATGTGCCTCAGTATGCGCTGCGATTTTTTTCTTGGTTCCACGCAAAATCCTGGGATCAGCTAAGGTCTGTAATTCAGCTAATGTCGACAGACTATAGTCCCAGCGATTCGTTAGTCCATAAATTTATCTTTTTAAATAATTATATATATTAATGAGATACTATATATATGAATATATTATATATATAGATATATTAATATATCTTTTTAAATAATATATATATAATATATATATATATTATATATATATATATATATATTTATATATATATATATATATATAATAATTTTGTTTGGTCAATAAATATTCAATCGAATACTTTATTGGCCTTCTTCTGTGTTTAGGAATAGCTTAATTTTCACGTATATAATATGAAAATTAAGCGTTCCTCTGTGGTTAACAAATTTTTAGTTTCCCTGCTGTAGATTTACAGTATTGGGAGTCAAAAAAAAAGTCTTACTAATGTTGAAATACTAATTGTGATGAGAAGGAGCCATATAAAATCACCATTATTAATTGTTTATGCTGCGAATCTCTTAATTTTTCGTATTGTCGATTTAATTTGGTTGTTCAGTGTCTCACTGGGTTTTTGAGCTTATTGATATTGCAAGTAAAGAACTTACCGCTGAGTCAATAGATTAGAATTTGTAAATTCTGATGGCCTTTTACTTCTTTGACCATTGAGGATACAAAATAAATCATACCCGGCAGATACGGGGCCACTCACAAAACGTTCGATCAAATTTCTGTTCTATTTGAAGACTGATGAAGTTGTGAAGCTATAATGTGTCTTCTGTAATTTAGAGGTCTTAGGAGTTTATTTTGGTCGTTTGAAATTTTCGTTCTTGAATAAACAGGAATACTGTGTATTCATAACTACTTAGAATGTATTTATTATACATGGATGATGAATACTATTCATTGGTAAGAAACCCAACTTGACTTTGGTAATAAAGTTAGATTAATTTCCCCTTGGCTCGGTCTATTGATAAGCATTTTTTTTGGAGGGCAGAAATAATTAAGAAGTACATAGTTAACATTGGGTAGTTGAATATTTTAATAGAATCCTTATAAAAAATATAGCTTGCTTTTAATTAATGTCATGCATCATCAGATTAAATGCCCAGTTCATGTATGTTCTCTTAAAACCTTGGTTAAAGCAGTATCCACGGTGGGGCACCCGCTTTATGACGGACAAGAATAAAAGTATAAACTCGCAGTTCTTTCATTTTTGTTTCTTGTGTATGTTCAAGAATCTCATATTTAGTACGACAGAAAAGTTAGGACGATAATCTGCGAAAAGTGCAGCATTCACGTTTTAATTTACATTTACCCACATTTTTATGTTCTGTCTCTTTATCTTTTCCAGGTAATGTCTCTCTCAAGGTAAGTAAGTTATACCATCTTGACACTGGAGTCTTTCAGAGTTATATAATTTCTCTCTCTCTCTCTCTCTCTCTCTCTCTCTCTCTCTCTCTCTCTCTCTCTCTCTCTCTCTCTCTCTCTGTAAATATTCACATTAGAAAATTAGAAATGGATAATTCTTCCATTTGTTGACGAATTTCTAATTTTAACCAAGAGTGCATATGTAAACGGTGTTTAAACATCCATGGTGAGATCATTCAGGCAAATGTGTGATACATTAAACTGTGGTAATTATAATGATTCATGAAATATGTACTGTTGGGTGTATACGCCGTCAATGACCTTTGTTGTTTGACGTGCAGTGTGAATACAGCGTCGATGACCTTTGCTGTTGTGACGCCAGCTTGTATAGATTTAGCAATATGTGGGAATTTTCGATAAAAGTATGGAAATATTGTTGATATACGGTGGTTTAAATGATATTGTTTACGTCATGATATGTTGTATTTTATGTGGTGATATTATGTTCTTCTGTTATTGTTTGTATTTTGTATTTTGACATTTTATGTGTCATTTGATTGTATTTTTGTACTGAATTGAGTTCATGCCTTGACTTGTATTGTGATAACAACTGCTATGTCTTTAGTGTGTTTGTCTCCAGTGTCATAATGGTATACGCTAATGGTTATCCAGAATATTGAACATTTAAAATTTTTAAAGTCATTATTCTTTAGATTCTCCATTATTACAGATTTTTTATTGTTGAAAAACGATAAAAAGCAGTCCAGTCAGTGTAACATGCTCAAACTGTATTTAATGCGTATAAAGTTTACTCCACATAATACCTACACTTCTAAATATAATTTATTTTAATATTCTCAATAGAAATCTTTATACTTTTACAATGATATGAAGTTTTCAAATATAGCCTGTTTTTGATGCACTTGTCAATGATGAGATTACGGATAATTCATACATTAGGTAAAAGAAAATTTTTTCGTGATATGCTGAACGTACGATAATTGTGTGACTGGAATAAATTGTTTATAAAATTTTGGTTTTCCTCTTGTTTTCCGTCTTTTACAGCTATTACTCTCCGTTAAAATGATTCATGTTACAAGTACAATGTCAGAGTAATGTTTGCATTTCCAATCAGGGAACAGAACGCTTTCCGCGTAGTTATTTTGCGCAAGTTTTGAATATTTGAAAAGTTTTCACAGTTGTTTAGAGAATTGTAGAAGTCAATGATTCTGGATAGCCTTCATCGTCTGTCATCTTTATGGATTCGCGAAAGGTATGTCATCCTTTGTATTCCTCTCACAATTTCCATTTGTTTTAATTTTCAGGTTGCGGGATTTAAAAAACGGAAAGAATAATTGCTTAGGAACCGCGTCGATAGGTTTTGTTCTCACGATAGGACTGAATAAGAAAAATCCAACTGAATTATTAAAACACCTTTAATCATTCATGAGGATTTTTATTTCTGTTCAGAGTTGAATTATAAGAAGATCATCGCTAAGTGGTGTCACTTACGCCTAACCTTACTGAGGTAACTTATATCCTTACCTAACTGGGTGGGAGGTAACCAGTCCTTGAACCTCCATCCATTACCGCCGTTTACTATCTTGCAATAAGTTTAGTTAGCTATTCGTTTCGTCGACTGATTGATCCCTTAATTCAATTTTGGGGAAATTGAAATTCGGGATCAAACGGTTTTGCGGATAGGTTAGTTTGGCTAGCTTTCAGCGGTACGGAGGAGGAGGATTGGAAGAAACGGAATTTCTGAGTAATCTCCCGCTGCTATGCCGCCTCAACCACGCCATACTAGACATACTGAACAGAGCAATGAGTCCTTTTCATACGCGCATGGGTAGATATGCAGGCAAGTATATGTGGTATCGACCATCATTTGCTTTAACGTAAGCTTTAGGTTTCGACCTCTATTTAGTTTAATTTCAGCTTGGGGTCTAATTTGCCAGAGGTGACCTTCATTTGACTTTGTGGAGGGTTGGCGTGTAATTTGCCAGTTTTGTCCTTCATTAATTGTAAAATAAGCTTTAGCCTTGTATTAATGCCAACCTTCTTATATGTTAAAGTAAACTTGCTTTCATTATTGTAATTTATATTTGTTTTACTGTTATACAAACCTAACACGAAAGGAGTTGGTTGTTCTTTATATGTTTAATAATGTTCAGGTGATTTTAAAGTTACAAAGAGTTTATACGTAGTAAGGCTTTATTTTTATATTAATAACTGCGTGTTTGGATTTGATTTTTAAGGTGAAGTGTGTGGAAAATAATCTGCCAGACTCCGAGGATTACTAAGTTCCCTTCCATCGTCATCAGACCGCGAGTTATTCATTCCTTAATGTTGCAAGTGAGTAAAGCCATTATGACTATCACAATATTTGACCTAATAATACACATTTATATTGTGTATATAGATATATATATATCACATATATATATATATATATATCTATATATAGATACATATTATATATAACATAATAATATTATACCATTATATATATTATATAATAATATATTATGGGTATGAATTATATAATTATATACATTAATAATATATATAATATATATATATATATATATATATATAAAGGCTCGTTTGCTTAATCTTCACTTTATGCATGCAGTGATTCTAGCTCTGTTCACAAAGTTTATTTGGCCTTTTTAATTGCTCCGGTAGCTCTTACTGAAAATCACTGAATTTACATTTGATACATTCTTACCTTCTAATTTGACAGCTTATATACATATTTTTTATCTCTCGTCCATTCTCAGGCACGTGTAATATGAACGGAGCTCTGTCACGGTAGAAATAAAGTAGGACTTTTTTTTTTATTCTGAAGATAACGGTCTCACTTTCTTGAAATAGGTTCTGGAAGCTTCTAGAAGTCCAGGGAGTATTTTTATATAAAAGTGAAGGAGTACCGTACCACAAAGTATTCTGTGACACTTTCTTTTGGACGAAGTGTGCAAAATTTTTTTTATTTTTGCGTTAGTTGCTATCTTTTTTAAATTGAATTTACGAGTATATCTATATATTATATATATATATATATAATATATAATATATATATATTATATATACCTATATATATATAATATAATGTATATACTATATATATTAGTTGTATGTAAGGTATATATATATATATATATATATAATACTATATATATATAGATATATATTATATTATTTGGTATATATATATAATTATACATAATATATTAATATATTATGATATGATATATATATACATATATATATATATATGTATGTATTATATATATATATATATATATATTATTATATATATATTATAATATATCATATTATATATATATGTATATATATATAATATATATATAATATATATATGTATATATATATATATATTATATATATATCTATATATATATATATAATAATATTATATATAATTATTTAATATATATATACTATTATAATAATATTTAATATTATATATTATTATTATAATATTATATATAATTAATATATATATATATATATATATCTATATATATATATATATATATATATATATATATATATATATATGTATATATATATATATATATATATATATATTCTATATGAATTCTGTTACAACAGAATTCCATCTCATAAAAGAAGCCCATGAAAACGCCAGAATATGGAAAGTAAGTACTTTATTTCAGAGACTGCTGTCTCTCTCTTCAGGTAGGTAATGAATGAGAAAAGTTGCAGAAAAGGTGGTATTTATACCTAGAGATCCATCCACAGGTAAGCCGTTTGACTAGGTCACCCTCCTGATAATTTCTCTTTAATCTTCTCAAGCGTTGGTTAAAGGAGGATTTTATCTATGATATGTGAATTCCAGGCACCTTTTGAGATGTTCAGTACTTGTCTTTGTTTAATCAGGGCTGACTATCAGGTGGAATTTGTACCGACATTTGCTGCTATAAATTATTTGTAACATATTCCAGTTTATTCTGTGGTTATGGTTACTTATATGGTTGAAAATAGCCGAGTTCTGTTGACCATACCTAACCGTTTATGATCTATTACTCTCTGGGGAAGTGATTTTCCTGTAAAACCAATGTAAGATTAGTTGCAGTCCAGGCATGGGATTTCATATACTCCTGTGCCCTTAGAGATTGTCTTTTGTTGTACGTTAATCAGTGATTTGGCTAAGCTTTTTGGGTAGGTAAAGGCAAAAGGGTTAGATTGTCTGAGAGTCTTGGTCGCTGTTTTAATCCTGTCCAGGAGTGGAATTTTTATTCCATTGTTGGGTGTCTCTTTGGTCTTGTCATGAGGGGCTTGGTAGAAAATTACGTTTGCTTTATGAATCGCTTCCTCAGTCATATGGTCAGGATACCTAAAAGACGAAAGCTGCTTATGAATTAGTTCAAATTATTTTTCCAGGAAATCTGGGGAACAAATTCGTAAGGCTCTTAAGAATAGGTAGCTGGCTATGCCTATCTTGATAGAAATGTCATGATAACAAAAGTTAGTTGAATTATGTGTATCTAATTACATATTTTCTTTTGGGGAGTCATAGTTGAATTGTGTGTATCTAATAACATCTTAATTTGGGGAGTCATTCTATAAGCATAAATTTGGGTGTGGCATGGGTAGCCCTTTAATTAAGTCCTGTTTTAGCCAATCTATATAATGGAATACATTGAAACTAAAGTAATAAATGCAATAAAACCCAAAAGCATGCTGTGGATGAGATATGTAGATGATATTCTAACATTTTGGGGTAATAGGTGGGGGCAATTTCAGTGAATTCCTTTAAGAATTAAACGCATTAGACATATGACAGAATACAAACTTACCATATCGGGAAAACCAACATTCTCACTTTCATACATTCACTACTTTAGTTTTCATGACATTTCTATCAAGATAGGCATAGCCAGCAATCTTTTCTTAAGAGCCTTACGAATGTATTCCCCAGATTTCCTGGAAAAGAAATTTGAACTAATTCGTAAACAGCTTTTGTCTTTTAGGTATCCTGGCCATATAATTAAGAAAGCAATTCATAAAGTAAATGTAATTTTCTACTGAGTTCCTTAAGACAAGACCAGAGACACACCCAACAATAGAATAAAAATCCCACTCCTGGACAGGATCAAGACGGTGACCAAGACTCTCGGAAAATCTATGGCTTTGCCTTTACCTACCCAAATACCCTAGCCAAATCCCTGATTAACGTCCAGCAAAAGACAATCCCTAAGGACACAGGAGTATACAAAATCCCATGCCTGGAATGTGACCTATCTTACATCAGTTTTACAGGAAAATCACTTCCCCAGAGATTAATACAACATAAATGGTCATTTAGGTGTGGTCAACAGAGCTCAGCTATTTTTAACTATAAGTGGTACCTCAAAATACGAAAGGCTCAATTTACGAAAAACTCGAGATACAAAAGCAAATACGAAAAATTTTATGCCTCTACATACGAAAATTGTTCAAGATACGAAAGGTTGTTGCTGTAAAGTCCGAGATTCGCCCGGACCACCGATAACAATTTTGAAACTCGCGCGCCGCAAACTGAGTAGACTCACCACCATCCTCCCGCTCTCCCATTGGTTCCTGATGCTAGTCACCGCCATGAGATCCTTCTCTCCTATTGGTCAGCATCCCTCCCATGATGCATCTACGTAGCGATGTGCTTCTTTGGCCACTGCACGACATCATCTGTATCGTAAGCACGTGGTATTCGTTCTTTCTAACGATTTCGTTTATTAACGTAAATGTGTTAGTGATTTCGTTGTAGTATACTTTATCGTGTTGTATGAGAACTTTACTACATACGTATACGTACTACATAACATAATTACGTACAGTATATACGTAGTCATGGGTCCCAAGAAAGTTGAAATTCACGGTAAGAAGAGGATGCTCTCTTTGGAGACGAAGATGGAGATTATCAAGAAGTATGAAGCTGGTATGCAATTGAGTGTGATCGCCAAGGAATACGTCTGAAATCCGTCGACAATAGGCACCATCCTTAAGCAGAAGGATGTCATCAAAGCATCTACACCTTCCAAGGGCATAACTATTTTGTCCAGCAAGAGGACCCACGTGCATGATGAAATGGAAAGGCTTCTTCTTGTCTGGATAAAAGACAAAGAAATCGCTGGCGATACAATAATGGAGGCGGCAATCTGCCACAAGGCCAGCGCTATTTTCGGCGATTTGATTGCCCAGGCCGAAGACGACGGAGGAGAAGGGACATAAACGCCAACCCCAGACTTCAAGGCTTATCATGGGTGGTTCGAGAAATTCCGTAAACAGAATGGCATCCATTCGGTGGTGCGGCATGGGGAGGTGGCCAGCTCGGACACGAAAGCGGCCGAAGCCTTTAAAAAGACGTTCGACGAGATGATGATCAAGGAAGGTTACAGTTCTCAGCAAGTCTTCAACTGCGATGAGACTGGCCTTTTTTGGGAAAAAATGCCTCGTCGGACGTACATCAAGCAGGAAGAGAAGAAGCTACCTTGGCATAAGCCTATGAAAGACAGGCTTACGCTCGCACTTTGTTCCAACGCCTTCAAGGCCCACAAAATGCTTAAGGAGAAGCTTCCAGTGATGTGGAGGGCTAATGCGAAAGCCTGGGTAACGAGACTTTTGTTCACCAAGTGGGTAAATCTGTGTTTCGGCCCGACAGTGAAGAAATTCTTGGAAGAGAAGCGCCTCCCTCTGAAATGCCTGCTGGTGTTGGACAATGCCCCTGCTCACCCTCCTGGCCTCGAGGAAGATATCCTAGCGGAGTATTCCTCCATCAAGGTTCTTTATCTTCCACCTAACACCACCCCTCTCCTCCAGCCCATGGACCGGCAAGTGATATCGAACTTCAAGAAGCTGTATACGAAATACCTTTCCAAGAGATGTTTCGACCTACCGATGCCACAAAACTCACCTTGTGTGAATTTTGGAAGGAGCATTTCAATATCGTAATATGCATCCGACTCATCGACCAAGCTTGGCAGGAGGTTTCGAGGTGAACCTTGAACTCTTCGTGGAGGAAACTCTGGCCTGATGCCGTATCCGCCCGAGACTTTGAGGGATTCGACGTGGGCGAAGCTGGTGCTGCAGATTCAGGAACAGTTGACGATCCTGAAACTGTTTCGCAACCAGATCTTGACGAGATCGTTGCACTCAGCAAGTCCATGGGGCTGGCCATCGACGAGGACGACATCAATGACCTTCTTGAGGAGCACCAAGAGGAGCTTACGACGGATGACCTGAAGGAGTTGGAGGCCATGCAACATAACGTCGTTCAAGAAGAGTTCTCTAGCAGCGGTGAGGAGGAGGACAACGACTCTATGACAACGGCAGAAATTAAGGATGCTCAAGCTGCTTTTCATAAGGTGCAATCATTTGTAGAAAAGAGACACCCCGAAAAGGCTTACACAGGTCGTATGCTTGCACAGTTCGATGACGTTTGCCTGAGTCGTTTCAGGAAAATTGCCAAAAGTAGGCAGAAGCAATCTTCCTTGGATAGTTATTTTTTAAAGAAGCCTTTAGGAGGAGTAGTAAGCAAAAAGGAAGAACCAAGTGATAATAAAAAGCAGAAAGTTGAAAGTGGTGAAGAAGTTGAAGTTTTGTAAAAAAAAAAAAAAAAAAAGAAATGCAAAGTATAAGAAAGTAAAAAAAAAAACGAAATGCAAAAATCAAAAAAAGAATTTTTTTTTTATTTTAAGTTTTTTGTAAAGTTAAGTGTTACAGTTTTGTTAATGTGTTTCGTAAAGTTTAGTTTATGTTTTCCTTACATTATTTTATGTGTTTCGTAAAGTTAAGTGTACGTACGTATCTGCCGTTTGTCCCCCTCTCTCGCCACTTTTGGAGATAGCCTCACTCGAAAGGTAAACTTCCACATTTTACTACATACGTACGTATGTAGTATTTCTTGTATACCATGTACACTAATACACTTTATTTACAGGTATATTAGCAGTACATATTAAGTTAGGTATTGAATGGTCTAAATTGTTGTATTATTTCATTGTTTATAGGTCAATTTAGCTTTATTATGAAATTTACTGGGGTGTTTTTGGAGGGCTAGGAACGGATTAGCCATTTTACATGTAAAATGCGGTCAAAGATACGAAAAGCTCATGATACGAAGGCCACCTCGGAACGGATTAATTTCATATCTTGAGGTACCACTATATATATAACCATAACCACAGAATAAACTGGAATTTGTAACAAATAATTTATAGCAGCAAATGTCGGTACAAAATCCAGATGATAGAGTCAGCCTTGATTAAACAAAAACCGGTAATGAACATCTCAAAGGGTACCTGGGATTCAGATGTCATAAGTAAAATCTTCCTTCAATCAAAGCTTAAGAATATTAAAGAGAAATTATCAGGGGGTAGGGGAGTGGGGGAGGCAGGTGAACTAGTCAAACGGCCTACTGTGGATGGATGCCTTAGCATAAATACCACCTTTTCTGCAACTTTTTTTCATTTATTACCTAACTGAAGAGAGAGACAGCAGTCTCTGAAATATAGAACTTACTTTCTATTTTTGCCATGTTTATGAGCTCCTTTTATTATTATTAAATAATATATATATATATATATATATATATATATATATATATATATAATATATATATAATAATATAATATATATATATATATATAAGTATAAAGAAAAGGCCCATTAAAATACTGGTTTAAATTTAAGGACTTTATTTCGGTGGACTGACTTCAAACCTTATCAAGTAATGAATGACAGAAGTAGTTACATTGGCGAAATATATAGTGGGAGATATGCCCTTAGGTGATGCCTGGGGTCACCACTAAGCCGACGCTGGTTCTGTTAATTGTCTTATTCCGTTTCATCGTTGCCTTAAGAAAGATATTGTCTGTATGGTCAGAGTCCCAGGTTCTATTGGAAAGGTTGATCCTATTATTTTGTTGTTTTATCAGTCGACAGCTGCTCTTGTACAAAATTCGGGAAGAGTTCCAATTCATGGTATGGTTTGTGTTATTTATATGATGGAAAATTGCCGAACTATGTTGTCCATATCAAACTGAGCACTTATGTTGAGTAAATCTTTCCGAGAGAGATTTTCCTGCGAATCCATAGTATGACTTATCGTAATCCCTGCAGGAGATTTCATAACTCAATATGTCTTTGACTTTCAGCAGAAATCAGTTTCAAAAGACATAGGAGTTTATGAAATCCCCTGTAGGGATTGTGATAAGTCGTTCTGTCATTCATTACCTGATACTGGTGGAAGTCAGTCCACGGAAATATAGTCCTTAGCTTGAAACTAGAGTGTTTTAATGGGCCTTTTATACTTGAGATGTATTGTATTTTAACATTACATATATAACGACATATACACATACTTATTGACATATACACACGTGTATATATATATATGAATAACTTGATCACGAAGTATATAAAACGTGATGCTATGTATAAATAAATGTTTTTGCCACGAAGGACAAAAATGAAAAGCGAGATTGCCAAGCACTTTCGGTCTAGTTCGACCCTTAACTCAGGCACAACTGATCTTACAGAGGAAAAACATAGTCAAGGTAGGCTTAATATCCAAACTGACACTACAAGATTAGCAATAAGGTCGATTTCACTCTACAGAAACGAGGAAACGCCTGAGGGCAGCCACACCTTGGAGGATACACACGCGGTCAACAAATGATTCACCCAGGGTAACAATACATTTTGGAAAAAAAGGAGGCAAATACAGCTTATCATGAAATTTACAAAAATGTTCCAAAAAAAAATTATTAATGAAAAGACGAAAAAAAAAATATAAGTATATCGAGCAAGAGAGAGGAGAGAGAGAGAGAGAGAGAGAGAGAGAGACGAGAGAGAGAGGATGGAGAGAGAGAGAACATAATAAAATATCTAAATGTGGGACTAATTTATTAGTAGTTCATTTATTTTAAGGTCTGTCATAAACATTTTACAAATATACGGGTCCAAATGGAACATTCCCGGACTAAGATTTAGGTTGTTTTTATTAGTGATTTGTATAATTGCTGATTCCAGTAAATTTCTTGAAACATAATCATTAGATCTAGCAATTACAGAAGTATCACCCCAATTAATACAATGAGATTTTTCACTCAGATGGATAAACACTGCATTTGAAGTCTGGGCTGTTCTAACTGAATACATATACTGCTTAATATGTACACATAAATTTTTACTTGACTGACCAACGTAAAACGATGAGCAATCCTTACAAGGAATTTTGTAAATGATGTTATTTGATATGGGACTATTCTTAATTAGCATATCTTTAATGGTATTGTTATAAGAGAACACTACATTAACATTAAACGATTTAAATATTGATTTTATGGTTTCAAATCCACGAAAGTAAGGTAAGCTAAGTACATTTTTAGGCATTTCTTTTTCATTAATAGCAACACTATAAAACTTTTTATGAGCTTTTTGATAACATAAATCAATTATATGAGGTGGGTAGCAGAGATCATTTCCTATCTTTTTTTATGTATTCTATTTCTTGGTCAAGATATTGTGGACTCATGATACGCAAAGCACGTAGGAACATAGAAAAAAATTGAAATTTTAATATTAAGATGGTGGCCAGAATAAAAATGTACATATGTTAAATTATTTGTGGGTTTTCTATAAATACTGAATTTGCATTGGAAAGATTCTCTATGTATTAATACATCTAGGAAAGGGATGACATGGTTATTTTCAATTTCAACAGTGAATTTTATGGATGGCACTAAAATATTCAATTTAGACAATAAATCATTTACATCGATACCAACAGGTAAGACTACTAAGATGTCATCTATATATCTGTACCATTTTAAGGGGACAAGTGTGATATTCGGGAGGTGTTGTCTTTCAAAAAATTCCATATATAAGTTTGAAAGGAGAGGTGATAAAGGGTTACCCATGGCCATACCAAATATTTGTTGGTAATACTCTCCATTAAAAATAAATCTGCAATCACAAATACATAGCTTAATGAAATTATGTGACTAACTGACATAGGCAATTCATGCAGTACAAGTTCATTACTCAAATATTCTAGCACAGAGTCAATAGTGACTTTTGTGAACAAGGAACATTAATCAAAACTGACAAAGATATCGCTAGGGTTTAGTACAATGTTTTTTAATTTTTCCACAAGATCAAGAGAATTCCTGATGTGTGAATTAGATACAGTTCCTAGTAGCGGGGATAACAATTTAGTAAGATATTTAGATAGTTTATAAGCAATTGATCCTACAGTACTAATAATTGGACGCATAGGTTTGTTTTCCTTATGAGTTTTGACTAGGCCATATAAATAAGGTAATGAGGGACACTTTACAGTTAACTTACCCAAAAGTTCTTTTTTATTTTTAAGAATTTGTTTGATATTGCTATTAAAGTTTTTTTATTACTTGGTCCAACGGATTTTTTGCAAGTTTTTTGTAAGTTATTTCATCTTCTAGTAAAGTATGCATGCGTGATATGTAGTCAGTTTTGTCCAGAACTACTAAACTATTGGATTTATCAGCCTTAGTTATGTGTAAGCTATTATCATTCTTCAATTCTTTTAAACTTTTTTTCTGTAGCGAGCGGGGAAGTTATTTTCATGATAGGCATGCGTAGCACTATATGTCATGCCTTTGATAATGTCTAAATGATTTTGTGGTAGGTCACAGTATTTTTCAAACTTATATAGAGATGTCGCTATTGATAAAGCTGGGGGTTTGTTACAAATGAAGAAAGACAACCCAAAGCCTAATGCACGCACTGCATTATCACTTATTTGGTTGCTTGATAAATTCACCACACAATCACTTCTAGCATTATTGGTCCGGGAATGTACCATTTGGACCCGTATGTTTGTAAGATGTTTATGAAGGACCTTAAAATAAATGAACTACTAATAAATTAGTCCCACATGTATATAGTTATTATTTCTCTCTCTCTCTCTCTCTCTCTCCTCTCTCTCTCTCTCTCTCTCTCTCTCTCTCTCGATATTCTCTTTCCTTCTCTCTCTTGCTCGATATACTTGTTTTTTTTTTTTTCGTCTTTTCATTAATAATTTTTTTTTTTGGAACATTTTTGTAAATTTCATGATAATAAGTTGTATACGCCTAATTTTTTTTTTTTCCAAAATGTATTGTTACCCATGGTGAATCATCTGTTGACCGCGTGTGTATCCTCCAAGGTGTGGCTGCCCTCAGGCGTTTCCTCGTTTCTGTAGAGTGAAATCGACCTTATTGCTAATCTTGTAGTGTCAGTTTGGATATTAAGCCTACCTTGACTATGTAGGATCAGTTGTGCCTGAATAAAGGGTCGAACTAGACCGAAAGTGCTTGGCTATCTCGCTTTTCATTTTTTTTCCTTCGTGGCAAAAACCTTTATATATATATATATATATATATATATATATATATATATATATATATATATTATGATGTATATATATATATATGTATGTATATGTATATATATATATATATATATATATATATATATATATATATATGTATATATATATATATATATATATATATATATATATATATATATATATATATATATATATATATATATATATATATATATATATATATAAAGGTTTTTTTGCCACGACGGAAAAAATGAAAAAGCGAGATAGCCGAGTACTTTCAGTAAAGGGTCCGAATAGGACCGAAAGTACTCGGCTATCTCGCTTTTTCATTTTTTCCTTCGTGGCAAAAAAACCTTTATTTATACATAGCATCACGTTTTATATACTTCGTGATCAAGTTATTATATATATATATATATATATATATATATACATATATATATATATATATATATATATATATATATATATATATATACATACAAACATATATATACACAGTGGATGAACATGACTTCAGTATATAAATGGGTACCACAGGAAAATGTCAGGCGGAAGTTCAGTACTTCTGGCTGTCATTTTTCTGTGGTATTTGCTTTATATATATATATATATATATATATATATATATATATATTATATATATATATATATAATATTACACACACGCACACACACTCAACCAAGGTATGTGCATTTTCGTTTGGAGAGCTGGGCCAGGTGATGCTAATACTCCGGGACAAGGGAATCTGGAACAAGAATGCAAGCCTTACACTTAGCATCACATGCGGTAAGAGAGAAATAACTTATTAACTTCGCTAGAGTTATTGCAGGTACACTGTTAACCATTTTATTCATAACGCATTTAAATATACAATGATTATATATATATATATATATATATATATATATATATATATATATATATACATATATATATATAATCTATATATATATGTATATATATATATATATATATATATATATATATATATATATATATAATATGTGTGTGTATGTATGTATGTATGTCTGTGTTTGTGTGTGTTTGGGATTATGTCAAGATTAGCGAAACCACTTTTTTTAAAGAAAATATTATGCCCCGTTGATTTATTAATATATATTATATTATATATATATATATATATATATATATATATATATATATATATATATATTTATATTATGTATAATATATATATATTATATATATATATATAAGATATATATATAATGTATATTTACACATACAAGAATTAGTATTCTCTAGTATGAGTCTTTAGCTGAAGTACTATTTCTCAAACCAACTAAATATCGATTCGAAAATTGCCAGGTACTTAAGCAGTTTACTAACGCTACCAGTCTGACACTTTTCGTGCATAACCAGTTTTAGGTCTGCTAAGGGTAAGTTTGTAGTTTATAACCCTTTATAACACCGGAGGGACGGCCAGGCCCTACGTAGTTTATGGGGCAATAACGCTCAATGATGTCGTTGTTTGGATTAGACAAGAGTGCTTTCCTACTTAAGCAAAATCTCATATTGAAGGTTTATGTATTAAGTTAAATTAACCGGTGGGTGCATAGTAGAGATGCAGTTATTTTACGTTGTTTTATTGTTCGTGAGATTAAAATGTTATCGTATATTGTTGTTAAAAATCTCCCATTATAAATGCTATGGATAAAAGCTATTGAATTTCAGACAGCGTTGGGAAAATAATAAACCTAACGCACAGTTTGTTACTGAGTTTCATATTTTTGTTTTCGTATCGGAATATTGCTGTTACATATGTAACAATAGCTTGGGAATAATATTTTTAAGGTCTTCAAAATGAAATTTTATCTCCTAGACTATTATTTACCCAACTGGATGAAGAGGGCTGAACATTTTAACCTGTTTAAACATGCTTTGCGTATTACTTTTCCGTCCCGTCTTTACTGTCGGGTAAGAAATTTTGTTTAAGATGATGCAATATCTACTTTCCAGATTATTTTCAGCATGGGCAAGTTTCGTTATGAGAACAAATTAATACCAACAAGATGTTTTTTATTTATTCATATATTTTTCAATTTTTATTCTGGCAACTGCATATCAACCTCTTAGTTTGAGAGTGATTGCTGCAGGGTCGGTTGCGGCGCAGTGTTAACTTCAGAATATCTTGAGAACCCGTATCCACCTAAATTCATCTTAAGTCGAGAAGTTAATCATCGGAAGGTTGTCAAAAGTTTCTTCTGTTTTTGTAAATTGCCTCTGCTGCGAGATATCTTGACGGTTAAAACACTTTTTCAACCCTTAACTTGGCTCTGCATCAACATGAAATTTCCAGTTTAGATTTGTAATGAAAGATGCCATTAGGTGATGAATTTTAGATTTTTAGTATAGTGTTCAGCTCTGACGTACGTAGTCTAGTTTTCACTTCTGTAAAAGCTATTCAATGTTTATTTATTTATTTTTTTTTTTACTTTTTTTGCCTTAACGGTATTTTGATATTTGCCTCTGTTTATTATTCAATATCCCTGTATCTCAGGGCTTCTGCAACAGTTAAGACATTGTCCGGCGATGAGCTCTGTCATTTAAAGTGAATTTTTTTCAGGGCTTTATTTCACGAATGCGTCTTTCACCGTCGACAGCGCCACATTTATCTTGAACGTTTCTGCATCCTGTATATATTTATGCAGATTGTCTGGCCTCGGAAAACTCGTCTGTCCTTACATCGCAATCTTCCTGCGAAAGTTGCTCTCTGTTGCAGTTAACTTCGTTGTCACCGCTCAGCAAGGATGAAAACTTCATTTCCGAGTCGGGTCGAAAGTGGAAATTTGTGCCCGTAAAGAAAAAGTTTTGCCTTTATCTCTTTGGTAATGCCAGTCTTTTTGTTTATGGGTTCCAGGTGCGATTTGTTTGATCGTTTTTCATACATTTGGTTTGCGGATACCTGAAGAAAGCACTTTCAGAAGTATATTATGAAGAACTAGAGAGAGAGGGGATTGTGGGGCCATGGGTCCGATGAGGATGACTTATCTTTCCATGTTTTCGAGCACCTTTTCTTGAAGAAAATTTACCTTTGTTAAGGTTTGTGAATTTGAGTGTGGGTACTCAACAGCTTCGTAAACCAGCAACGGAAAGGTTCTTGTTTTATATATATAATTATATATATATATATATATATATATATATATATATATAATATATATATATATATATGTATGTATGTATGTATATATATATATATAAAGACTCTGGTACTTTCTTTTTATAATGTCGTGCGTCGTTTGCAGTATTATTCTTCTTCTCCAAATAAGTGAGAAGCGTATCCAAAAACATATAGCAAAGAATTCAAGAAGTTAAGAGGGAATTGTGGCTATTACAGTCGCATATGTATCTGGTAAGAAAGTGACCTGTAGATGCTACAAGTTACATGTTTTTTAAACCTCATGCCTTTTATTTTTTTATTAGATCGACTCGGATACAGCCAATTACATTTCAGTTCAGCAAGTACAATATTCTTAAAGACTCGCATAAAATATATTTCGATTTTTTTAAAAATATGTTTCCTTTTCAATATTTCAATGATTCACGCTTCATATCGAGTTAGATTTCTCATTGTGCTTTGCGGTAGTATACTTAACTCTACAATCTTCAGTACTTTTGCCTCTCATTTCTCTAAACATGAAAATGAAAATTTTGAATCGTGATTATCGAAATTTTGAATCGTGATTATCGACCATTTACAAGTGGAATTTCCATGAGCTGCAAGTTGCGAATGATAACTTTAGGATTACTCTTGCAATTTCAATTTCATGTACCTTAAATCAACCCCATCTCTCTTATGTATACATATAAAGTTACATAAGTATATGCATATCTGGCTTATCATTTCCCATTAGTTATAACTGTGGCCTTGCAAGCAAAAACAGCTGTGCTCGACCGACGCGGTCCAGGCTCAGGTGGTGTCGGGCAGAACCTATTTTCCCTTCATTAGAGATCTACATGACAACTGAACTGGTCCCAAAAGGACTGCCATTCTGTCACTTCTCCTTTAAATTTCGGCAGTTCTAGCTTAGGCAGCTTCACCTGTGCACCTGAAGATCCATTAGTAGTAGTACTATCATCGTCACCTTTTTTGTCTAACTCTAGGAGTTTCTCAGCAGCCTTAATCCTAGGTATAAGAGACGTCGTTCTAAACTCAAAGGCCTTGTCCAAGTCATCATCAAGCAAGTCACTTTCTAACTCAACTTCTATTTCTGACTGTACTTCATCTAACTTAGACAAACGAATATCAAAATTTTCTATAACAGCCTTCAATTCAACTGCACTAAAGACAGGCCTTCCTACGAGTTCCTTTCCTGGCCTAGAAACCCATCCTCTGGCTGCCTTTCTCTTCTTTAACAAATTCTCCATCTTGAACTATTTATTAGCATTTAATTACTCACAAACGGGTTCTTGATATCCTTTCCCGGGGTCTGGGCACCAAAATGTCCTTAATATAAGACTAACAAATATCCAAGATCCAAGAAGGGTGGGAGAAAGGAAAGCCGGCTGTTGACGGCGTCGTCGTTTCTAACAAACGTTGAAAACAAGTCATCGGAAATTTTACAGGATCACAAAACAGTAACAGTCACGTATTCTTAAATTTCTTACTCAACAATTACAAAGGCAAGTCACTCAAATTAAAGCAATAAAATACAAATAATAATAATGCAGTATTTCAATAAACTTAGATTATCTAATCAAATTATTAATTCAAATGACACTAAAGAAAACGTTGAAACAGCAAATTAAATGGCATACTCAACTAAATAAACCAGTAAAGCTTAAAGTTAAAGTTAATTCCAACAAGATACATGATATTTACATTTAATGTAGATGTATGTGTTTAGGACGATATGGTTCTGGTTTGTATTCTACCACAATTGGAATGCTTTCAACACGTTCTGTTAAATCTCATGTTACCGCTGTTGAATTAAGTACTGGATTATATTCTTGGTAGTTAGTCTATTATGGTAGCTGGCATTCGGAAAAGGTGTGTGGCTCAGGTGATTTTGAATTGATTGCTTAAAACAGTTGGGTTAATCTCTGCTGGATACACGTCCTCCAAAGAAAAAAAGGTGTATTATAAGAGACCCACTCTGTATATATATGTTATATATATAATATATATATATATATATATATATATATATATATATATATATATATATATATATATAATCGATCTTCGCTTTTTCTAAATGAGGTTTAATTTTTATTGCAAATCCAAGTATAGATTTGCTCTTACGTTATGGGTATTTTTAAAAAGTGATATGGAAATTAATTCTAGTGAAGTGTTATGAACTAATGTGCTACAGGAAACGCACCAATGGATATGATCAATTCTGTATTGTCAATTTCCCGTTGTGTTAACGAAACGTTGAGCATCACAATTGTAAGTAATAATTCTGTTGTGTTCCATAAGAAAATCAAAGTAAAGTATGTTTTGTACAGTATTTCCATTTTGGTATGGGATGCACTGTTCGGTTAAGCCTTTGCCCCCTAGGGTTCAGGGAGAGAATAGAACGACATTTTTTCTTATTCCCATTTTGCTTTCTGCTTGCAAATACAGAAAAAGTTGCAAAAATCAGATTGGTTGAAAATGAATTTTTGGAATCTCTCTCTCTCTCTCTCTCTCTCTCTCTCTCTCTCTCTCTCTCTCTCGTGAATCTTGTTTTTAAAGGTATTTTCCGTGGAAAATACTTCAAGCGTGGTTATGTGGATAAACGTACCATGTTTTGTAGCCTTTGTACATACGCTAGATGTTTCTTACATGTTTATTCTGTCAAGTCTTACTCGATAAGGAGGGTTATGGAAGTTTCCTATATTTGTTGTAAATTTAAGTGGAAATTTCTCGAGTCACTATTCGGTTGTAGTTCGTAGAATGGGGCACCATATCGGTCAGCTATTCTGTGATTGGTCTAACGTCACACTGCGCACCTGTCATTGATATCTCTTCTTGAAAATGTTCTCAGTATATATGCCGGCTGTCTATGACAGTTCAATATGATCCTGTCTATATGACCTTTCTTTATGTAAGGTCGTCAAGAGATGTTGAATTCAATGACTTCGATGGTATGGCGTTTTCATTTAGATCAAGTGAGATAGCGGGATTTCTAAACATCATACCAAAGTGAGTTTGTTCAAAAGAGAGAGAGAGAGAGAGAGAGAGAGAGAGTTTGCTATAGGACAAGACCCAGCAAAAGGTCAAAAAAGTGCCTTTTAATGAGGAGAAAATTACCAACCTTAGAGAGGGGTTTCAGAATTTCGAGGTTAAATAATATGATTATTGATTACTTCGGAAGTATATGGTGAGGGTAATTTTTCAGTCAATTAGATAGTTATTTATACAAAAAAAATTACTGAGTGTGTGGGTACTTAAATGAATTAATATGCTTACATTTGCTCTAATTTAAAAATGTAAAAAACGGGGGATAATAGCAAAATATTTTGCCATGTCTTTCGCAATATTCAATTTATATAGAATTTTCTCTATCTTCCTAATAATGACCTTGCCACCTTGCCAGAGCTACTGCCTTCTACCCATTTTTGTCATTTTTTGGAGAGGAAAATACTTGGGCATTGGGGTATTTTTTTTTATTAAAGAATACACCGTATCAGCTGCAAGCTACCGACGATGGTAACTGAATTATTGGGGCCATCATCCGTGGAGTTATCCTGGACGAAGTAATACTCCAAAAAAGATGAACGCCCTATGTTAGTTATCATCGTCGATACTCTGTAGCTTATGGCGCGTACTTCCTGAGTAAAACTACTCCAGTTACCATCTGTTTTCCTCTCCAAAGGATACGAACATATGCGAGTTATGGAAGAATGTAGTTAAAACCCTGAAAAAGCAATTAGTAGAAAGTTGAAGACTACTATATAACTGAGTGCAGCTGATGCAACTATCAATTTCAGTACATATGATTAAGAGGGTCCTCTACCCACATGACCCCAACAGTTAATTTAATTTGTAATAATGGTTTGACGTATAGTCCGACATGTTTTCTGGAATGTCAAGTACTTAGTTAATGATGCCCGAATTTTTATTACTTATTAACATTATTTGCTGAAAATGCTTAACATTTCAAGATGGATAAGAACTTTTTAAAGATCTCGAAATTATCAGACTATGTTGAGTGAGACAAATTTTAAATACATTTCCATAAAATAGTATTCTGTTTATAAGATTAATTTATATATAAAACACAGTTTCAGAATTGCACCTAATATTCTAGAATACAGAGCTAATGATTTTGTTATAAATATATTCATTCTTTGTTTAGTCTCGCGCTGTATTTGAGCCTTTTCCAGTCTCCTTGGCTCTTTTCAAATAATAATTCCTTGTTACCGCGAAATACGTTAGCAGGAGGCTATTCATTCTAATTTGAGCTTTACGAAGAAAGCCAATGCTGCTGCATTAGGCGTGATGGCATTGTAAATTGTGTAAGAGATCTTGCATCCTTTTAAAAGCGACGAGTGTATTCTTGATAAAAGGTGAGGATTACGATGCTAATCATGCTCTTAAGCTGCTGTATATTTCATGTCACTGATGACGTTATTCAGTAGAAAAGATTATTGGAGAACGTGAATGGACTAAATAATTAATGCTTATCATGATGTTACATTTTTCTGTGCTAGCGAAATCGTCATCACCACCACCACCACCACCTCCACCTTTTACGGCAGTTTATCCGTTTACGCGGTCCAGGTATCAGCCACTGTAATGTACTTTCTTTTTCTCGTTTCATGTCCACAATCTCTTCCTTTAAGGTCGCAGTCTACTTTTCAACCTGTGAACACCACAGCTCTCGGCAGCTTCCTTTTGTTATATGATCATCCAGTGAACTTCAGCCATGAGTCGTAGC
Organism: Macrobrachium nipponense; assembly: GCF_015104395.2. Classification (NCBI taxonomy): domain Eukaryota; kingdom Metazoa; phylum Arthropoda; class Malacostraca; order Decapoda; family Palaemonidae; genus Macrobrachium; species Macrobrachium nipponense. The sequence continues at coordinate 83,126,389 of NC_087203.1, read as the reverse complement.
ACTGTATGGTTACTCTTATATAATATCACTTATATTTTTGAAAACTTATCTATGCTGCCCAGAGTAATACAGAAACGCCCCATAAATCTTTGCTCCGTTTACGAATACTATGCTCAGTTAGCAGTAGTCTAGCAATATTTTTCCACATTATCGATGCTGATACTACTTATCCTTAGTACATTCTTGGTATTTGATTCTTAGTTCCGTATGTCCGTTAGGTAACTGAAATGTTCCACCTGAGGCTGCAACTTGCTATGTTGACCAACCACCCCATTCATCAAACATGCCAAATTGCAGCCCCTCTAACCTCAGTAGTTTTTATTTTATTTAAGGTTAACGTTAGCCATGATCGTGCGTCTGGCACCGCTGTAGGTACAAACAACTCAGTCCCCTACCGGGCCGTGGCTAGTTTCGTGGGCCGCGGCTGAGATTTTCATGGGTCCTGGCAGAGAGTTTCATATAGCACTATACGCTGTAAAGAAAACCAGATTGCGCCGAAGAAATTTTGGTGCATTTTTTTACCTGTTTTCTCTATTTTCTACTTTTCTTTGATATTTCTAACATAATACACTCTTGAGCATCCCTTGTAACATCATCGTTAAATGCCATTCATAGTACTACTGAGTTCATATCTATATCTCCCGTAGCATCTACATTGCCACTTTCCTTACTGGGAATTTTTGTTAAACTTCTTTTCGAGACACGAAAAGCTGTTTTGCTCAAGGTGATTTTCATCTTTCACTTCTCCGTTCCTCCCTAAAGTTTTGAACATGGCTTACGATATTTTCCTCTGATTCTGCTGATATCACCAGGTCACCTGAATTGTATTAGTTCTCACGTATCTCCTATACTTCACGCGTTTTTCTTTTTTTAGCTTACTCCACTGCGAAAAAATACACGACTCATTGGTAATATTTGATTTGATGGACACCAGCATTTACCTCAGAACTTCCTACAACTGTCATCCTCTTCCCTATGGTATAGTAACTTGTCAGGCTTAATGAGGCTCTCCGGTTCCTTCTGCTTAAGGGTTTCTAATTGCTAGTCTCAATAGCTTACCAAATGCTTTCTGAAGCTCCACTGATGTATGGTGTAACCTTCATCGTGTTCCGCATAATACTACATTCCTTAACTCTATTTAAATTACTTCATTATAAATATGGTTCTTTTGGTTCATCTCTTCGGAGTGAAGCTATATTGCTCTAGTCATCGATGTTGACGATAATCACAATAATTTGGAGCCTATAATTCAGCAACTTCAATAATCTTATTCCTATATACGGTGCACACACACCATTGCTGTATAATTTTAGTAGTATATTAATATTTTAACACTCATTTGCCACTCTTCTGGTTCTGTCTCTTCCTGAATCGCGTTTTTATTTTAGCCTGTTTCTGCAAGGTTCCTCAGCTACTTCTAGCAAATTACTTGTTATTTCAGACACTTATGGAAACTACAATTTTTATTTACCACGAACTCCCATAACTACTACATGTATAATATTGTTTATTGGTCTCTTTGTCATGCTCACGAACTCAATTTTGTAGAATTCGTCAAGCAAGTTCACATTCCATCTCTTCTTTCATTAAATTTTCTTTCAATTTTAATTTTCCATTTTATGACTAAAGCTTTTACTCTTCGTATCTTCACCTTTACTTGGGCACTTGTTCTTCTGTTCATGGCCTGTCTTGGATCAGTTGTCATGATTTTAAGTCCACTCCTACGGTATATTTTAATTTGCCCTTGCCACGTTCCTTTTTAGCTTCCCTCCTTCTCTTCCTACGTGTTTCATTAGCCTCTTTCTTACCAGGCGTCTGAAGTCGCTTCCATTGACCTCTATATCTGTTCAGTCCACGGGTATACCTGAATATATATATCCATACTAGATGTCATGTAATACCTTTTGCTACCTTATGTATGCATTGGTTTAGTCGTTTCCATCTCTCTCTCTCTCTCTCTCTCTCTCTCTCTCTTTTATTCTGCATATGCTGCCATTGTCAATCTTCATCTTCATTCTTCCCTTCACTATCAGCTTAGCCCAAAGCAGTCTTAATTTGATGTTAGGGATGCTTTGACAGATATGGCAGTGCAATCCTTCTCCTGATCTCGGCCGTACTTGACTTCTCTGATGCATTTACCCTAATAAGAATATATTGAGAGAGTCGTAATATATATGTATATTGGAATCTGTATATCTAACAACCAAAGTACGCAATAACATCTAACGATCAGGGTATAGCTATTTAAGTCCTAATATGCAACTGTACCCAGAGAAATTCATTATTGCTGGTAAAAATGAATGTGTGCGATGCATAGTGAGTTAACCTGAAATATAATGATACTTGTTGAAGTAACAGACATTTGCCCCATTCATGCTATTGCATATTCAATTGTGAATCTTAATGGCTTTTATATGCATTTTATTGCTTGTTCAGAAGTTTCGTAAACTCCTTGTTACGTGCGCGCGTCCATTATAGTTGTCCTCATTTTTCATATGAATGTGAGACATATTTATTGAACATTTTATATTGCCCACAAGCATTATTTGTAGCCCTTCTCAATCGCACGCTGGAGGTCTTTTCGGAAAATTGGAGTAATCTGGTCGACGCTGATTGTTGAATACATTTATAAGTTACACAAAGCGAGCATTAATAGTCTCAAGGGCCGTGACGACGATGCAGTTACTATCTTCGCCAACAAACCTGAAAGGAGATCAGACCTTCAACCATGCTATTAAGGACGAAAGAAAAGCTGACTAGAATTTGTGATAGAAACGGATTCGGATATATATCCAGGTTGATGATGCGAATTCAGATATACATCCATGAATATGACACGGGTATACATATGCAGGATGAGGATAGGGATCCGGATACAAATCCTGGATACAATACTTGTGGGGGGGTCAATTTTCCGTTTCTGTGACGTTGACCAAGGTATGGGACATACGAGGGCTAAATGCTTTTAGTTTCTTATCCTTTTTTTTTTTTATCTTTGCTGAGGCAAAGCTGTTGGGGATGTAAATAGTTTGTTACTACCATTACTCCACGTGACTCCTGTTTCAAATAGCTAACTATCTATCTGTTTTTACGTTCTCTCTCTCTCTCTCTCTCTCTCTCTCTCTCTCTCTCTCTCTCTCTCTCTCTCTCTCTCTCTCTCTCTCTGATATATACAATTGTTACGTACGAAACAATTTCAGGAACAAATTAAAAACAGGGAATAACTTTTCACTAGGTTAACTTGCATTAGAAAATTGGCAGATTATAAATAAATATTATATAACGGATTTCATTATGGTCTATATAACAGCCATTTTTACAACAATGCAGTCTTATACGTAATGTTTTAAAGTGGCAAGTAGTATAAGAGTTTATGATTGCGTGATGGATATCGTAATGCCCTTTAGTTAAAGGTACCGGCATTATTGAAAATAATGTTAATGATAAATGAAGTAACAGGACGAAAAACTTCAGAGGGGCTATAGTTAATGGTTATGGAAAATAGTGGTTGTTATGGATTGCAGAGCAATTTGGCTTTTATTTTGAAAATAAATAAGAATTATCCAAAATAAATTGTTGCCATGCCTTGTTACAAGGATTATTTAGGAAGATTTCAGCTTTAGAGAGGAAGAGTAGTAACTGAAATTTTCTGGTGACCTCATACTGTAACCACTTACATACATAATTATACACGAGAGCTCAGTATGTTTTGTCTTTATTATTTAGTGCGTAATGCCTTTGATTGTCTCTTGTGCAAGCCAAATCTTTGAATGGGGAAACTCAGAACTTCTACGTCATCAAATGTTTGTCAAAGGAGGATATGACATTTGAAATTAATCCATGACGACACGATGAGGATTCCCTTTCTATTTTATCATTAAAACGTGGGCCGCTGAAATGAAGAGGGTCAAGGCACTATAAATGAGAAGCTTTCGGAACATTCAAAACTTCAACCACCGAGGAACAAATGGATGCCATTCATTACA